>NW_009605844.1:33507-35344 GCF_000690535.1 Cariama cristata | reverse complement strand
AAAAAAAAAAAAAAAAAAAAAAGCAGACATTGAAATGTACGGGTTTTTTTTTTTTCCCCAGTCAGCTTTTTATTTATTTGCTTCAATTACTTTTTTTGGGGGGAAGGATTTTTGTTTTTTCCCGCTTTCCCAGCTCCCTTTCCCAGCGACTCGCAGGGTGGGATAACGCGGGGTCCGGCGCTGCCTGCACCCTCCTGCCCGCTGTTTTGCCGGGCTGCTGCCGAGCTTGCCCTGCGAGGACACGAGGGATTTCTGACCATTTGATTTCCCTCTCTGGCTCTTATTATTATTTTTTTTTTTTCCCTTTCTTTCCCCTGGGCGTGGAGAGGTGACTCGGAGTTTACTTTAGGCGTTGGGAGGGTGACAGGTTTTGCAATAATAAACCTGCTTTTCTCCCAGCCGCGCGGGATGAATGACTTTGAAATTTGCAAACCTGATTGCCAACATCTGCAGAGAAGGAAGCAGCCCGAATCGAGGGAAAAAGATTTATTGGTTTTAGACTAGGTGGCAGTGCCAATTTCCCAGGTGCTAAGAGGAGAGGTGTAAACCGAACGGCTACGGAGCCAGGCACATTGGCAAACACCTTTTTTTCCTTCCCTTTTGTCTTTTTTATTTTTTTTTTTTTCGCCCCCTCTATTTTTTTGTCCTGGGTATTTTTTCCCCCCATCTTCCTAAAGCAGAATGCAATCTCTGCAGGAATTCATCTGGACAATCTCAAGCCAAACCGAGCGCAGGTTGTGTTGTTGTTTGTTTTCTTTTTTGTGGATTTTTTTTTTTAATTAGTTGATTTTTTCTTTTTTTTCTTTTTGTTTGTTTTCTTTTATTTCTTCTCCCAAAGTTTCCTTTTTCTGGTGTTTCCCTGAAATCCAGGCAGCCCGGGAGGGAGGTGCGGAGCTCTGGCCGAGCCGAGCCGACGAAGCGTTGCTCCCCGCTGCCGTCCGTGAGCTTTCCCACCGCGCTGGAAACCCTTGGGCTGAGACCGAGCCTCGAATTTGGAGCCCCTCACAGAGGGAAATGAGTTTTGTGATCCCTCCAATATTTTTTTTTTTCTAATGTATTCTTATTATTTTAATTTTTCTTCTGCTTTCTGTGAAGTTTTTTGAAAATCTTTCCCCATCCCCGCCTGCACTGCCATGGTGCCTGGTTCTTCTCCCTGCGCTTCCCGGGATGATCGCTTGCCAAGCTCGCTCCGTGAGATCGGCTTCTCCACGGCACGGCAATTCACAACCAGGCTAAACTGCATTAAAAAGATACATAAAATTAACAGTCAAACTTCCATTATACCGCAGCAGTGGGGTAGGCAGGGATTTTTTTTAAATTTATATTTTTTTTTACGGCTTTAACAATATCGTTTGAAATGATGATTGCTTCCTGCGAGGGAGAGGCCCTTTGTAGGATTGCGTTTGCAGTGTTGATGTTGGTGTGTGGTGTTTTTGTTGTGTTGGTGGGTTTTTTTTTTTGTTTGGTGGTGGTTTTTTTTTTTGTTTGTTTGGTTTGCTTTGTTTTTAGGAGGGGTTTGGAGGGGTGGAAGGCGAAGGCTTGTGCAAGGGGTTAAGAAAAGTGGGCAGGAGGCAAAGCCTTTAAATAGAGCCAGTTCAAACCGATCTTTAAATACCACCGGGCTGAAGAAAGAGACTGTTGAATCCATCCCAGCGTCCTCCTAAAATAAATACGCCCCTGTAAAAATAGTGCGATTGGCCGTATTTGAGAATCCAGTTATCGCCAGCACCGGCTCCTTATTTTTCTCATACCCTCTGCTTGTTAACGGCAGCCTGGGCTCTGCCCCAGCACCAAAATACGGGCGCCTGGGCTGCGTCCAGTGACCCTCGGACCCTTG
>NW_009605844.1:30646-33370 GCF_000690535.1 Cariama cristata | reverse complement strand
GGGCTGCCATCCCCTGGCCCCCTCTGTGGTCGTGGGCATCGCTATCTCCCCATCCCCAAGGAGGGCAGGGGGGGGGGTTTATGGGGGCCGGGGAACAGCGGGATGCTCCCAACGGGCCCCGCCGGGGGAGGAAGGTGACTGTTTGCAATGGAATTTCATCCCTGGCAGCGGCCGAGGTTGCCTGGAAGACCTTGCATAAAAAGAGGCTGCGATCCATGGAGTCAGGCGGTCGAGTCTATTAAAGCAGAAGCTTGCTCTGCTCTGCAGCTCAAAATATAGGGGGGGGATTTATAGTTTTGCTCCTTCCCTACCTCACCGTCTCCGTGTCCAAGCGAGTGTCCCGGTCTCGGCTCTATCCCGCGGTGGGTGCGTTGTTCTTGGCAGCTTCTGTGTTTTGGGGGAGGTGGAAAAGGCTCCCTCGGACTCAATTGCAGAGGGCTGCGCTGGGACCGTGTCCCTGCCAGGCAGCGGGGCTGCGTGCGGGCAAATATCATCCACGTGCGAAAAACACTCGCTGAGTTTAAAATAAGAATAAAAATCTACTTTTTGCCATGTACCGAGGTATCCTTTCTTGGGTGGGATGCATATAGGGGGGCCACCGGAGCAGATCTGTGTTTGTATAAAAGGATGCCCGGCCTCTTCCAATGAAAATATGCTTCAGAAACACTTTTGAGTGCCCGGGAAAAGGGGACACAACTCTACGAGCAGAGCTCCGTGTTAAATCCAGCTCCAGAGCGGTGACTGAAAGGAAAGGGGGAGAGATTTTGGTTTGCTTGCTTTCCTACTTCCACATTAGCATGTGCATTCAAATGCAGGGATTTAAGGTGGGTTGGAGACCCGCTCTGCTTTCAGGCCTGCTGTGACCAGGGAGAAGTTTTCCAGGCAGCTGGGCCAGGTAGGAACGTAGGGGGGAGAAAAAAATACAAAAAAAAATACCTTCTCCCCCCCCCAAGGATAGCTTTGCTGTGCCAGCAAAATCCTGCTGTAGCCATCCTTATAATGGTAAAATTGTGCTTCTGCTGAGCCGGCAGATTTTGCAGAGGAGGCCTTGCCGTCGGCGGTGCCAACAGAAGCACAATTTGCTCATCTAAACTGCATCCATGCTAAAATCGCTTCGCTGATGGGAGAGACCGGGATAGCACCGGCGTGGTGCTGGACCGAGCCGTGCCCCCTTCCTCCCCATGGCTTGGCTGGGTGGGAGGGGGTCTCCCAGGCCAGCAGTGGGATTTTGGCAGTGGTTCGACGCGGCTCTTTTTGGTCACGTTTTGATGCTGCAAGGAAAATACCATCGGTGTTTAATGGTCCTTGAAATCGCCGTTCCCCCTCCTTGCCCGCCCAGGGGGTGGTGCGAGGGGCTGAGCGTGGGGGGCTCCTTGCGGCAGGGGCTCGCCGTGTAACACCGGGAGGAATGCGGACCGGCTGGAGACCTGCCTGGGGAGATGTTTCTCCTCCCTTGGGGCCCTGGTGAAATTAGATGCTTTTTGATACGTGTTTTCAAGCAGAGCAGTGAGCGTGTTTGTCCCGGTCGGGATCAGGGAGGTGATGCTGGCCTGTGCCGGGCAGGGATGTTGTGCTCGGACCCATCACACTCTCCCCTTTACCCCCGGCGTTCCTGAGGATGGAGAAAGCGCTTGGCCGTTCAGTGGTGCCCCTGCAATTCTCTCGGGCCTGCGGCCAACTCGTGGGCTATGAGCAAGGCAGGAGCGGTCTCTTTGGTTTTGCAGCGGGGATGAAATACGAGGGGAAAAAAGGGATTTCTGCGTTTTTGGGAGTTTCCCATCATGTGCTTGTGAGGTGCTGAGGATGTGTTTCTCTGACGTCTTAGTGGTTTCCCCGAGGTCCTGGGGGTCGAGTGGGTTGTGGTGTGGCATCTCCATCCTTCAGGAGGGGTGGGAAGGACTGTCCGTCCTGTCCTCCAGCCCCTATTGAAGTTCCCATCCCAAGTGGCGGTAGCTGGTGGTAGGGGTGTTGGACGTGGACTGTGGATGAGAGCCCAAGGGCCAACTTGTTGACGTAAACTTGCTCGGAGCAAGGTCCTGTGGGATCCTCTGCTGTGTTGGGGTTTCTAATACCTTCCCCAGGTGAACAGGCAGGAGCCTGGCCCTGCCTCTGACACATGCTGCTGGTAAAGATGTGCTTTATTGGCATGGTTTCTAGCAGCCCTTCTCCCATCCCGACCGAACCGTGCCCCCCACCCAGCACCGAAGCTCTTTGGTGGGGTTGGGCAAGCACTGGTCCCAGCCCCGACTGATGGTATGCCACTGAAAATTTGATCCGGAGGATGTGCTGGTGCTAGAAATCCTAGCTGGGGATGACATCGGGCACCGGGCAAGTCCCTGGCGTTGGGGACAGGCTCCTGCTCTTTCCCAGCACAACAGCTGTTGGAGAAATGGAAATCGCTGGGAATTAATCTCGCTGCAGACGTGGTTAGCAGAGCAGGGCTTTCGTAAGGGAAATTTTAGATCTCCTTCCTAGGATAACCCAGGGTAAAGCTGAAATTAGTTTATAATTATATAGTAAATAACCCCCCCCATCTTGTCATTTCACCATCTTCTGATGAATATGGAAATGAACATTGTTAAGGGGAATTAACGTCGCTACGGCAGCCTTCCAGGTGAGCGCCTTGCGGCTCGGCCGTGGCTGCGACCGACGGGAGGGTGTCGGATCACCTCCTTTAGCTGGGGTTAGCACCCGACGAGTTGAAACAAGGCTCTGTGTTTTCAG
>NW_009605844.1:29924-30599 GCF_000690535.1 Cariama cristata | reverse complement strand
CGGGGCCAGCCTGGCATGTGCTGACACGAAAGCTGCCTTGCCGGGACAAGGAGATGTTGGTCTGGGTTAGGTAACGCGATCCAGCATCGCCTGCTTGGGGTGCCGAGGACAAGGGAATGCTTTGTTCTGCCTCGCTGCTGAAATGGAGAGCGTGGTGGGGCCTCAATGACCCGAAAATGCAGGTGGGGTTGGGGAAGGCAGGGAGCTGAGGGCAGCCCCGAGCTCCCTGCCTGCGGGGCCGAGGTGAAGCCGCAGTGCTGTGTTCGGGCTGCGGCAGCCCATCGCTGGCTTTTCCAGCTGGGGATGGTCCTTAAAAAGCAAAGTTTGGAAGGGGAGTGCTCGGACTCGGCTGCCCTATAGGGTGCTGCCTCTCCCCGGCCATGAGGATTTGGTGGTTTCCTTCTCCCGATGTTTCTTCCCAGCCCAGTGTTTCTGGCTGGCTTCGCTCCGGGATGGCACAGCTGGATGTCTGCAGGCATCGCGACGCACCCACCGGCTGGGGAAAAACGCCGTCTCTCTCTTGCTATTTATTTGCTTTGCTTATCGTTTGCTTCTCCCTAGCTCTTAAACACCAACGGGATGGCAACCGCACAAACCCTTTATACCCATCACCATCCACGCTGGCTGGGGAGGACGGCGCGGCAGGAAACCCGCCGCACCGCAGGGCAGCGGCGG
>NW_009605844.1:26760-29687 GCF_000690535.1 Cariama cristata | reverse complement strand
GAACCCTGCCGTACGGCAGTGCCGTGGCGGTGACAGTTGGGCTCTCTCCCCACGCCGCGAGGATCAGCTGTTGGGTGCACGATATGCTCTGGTTTTCCTCTCCAGCTGTTGTCGCTGACGGTTACGGGAAGCGAAAGGTAGTTGAGAGTTTGGTATCCCTAAATCAGAGAGGTGATGGGCAGAAAGGGGCAGGTGAGGGAGGGCTCGGTATATCTGAGGCTGTTTCTTGTTTAAATCCAGTGAGTCTGGAAATAGTGGCAAAAGGATTGAGGTGACCTTGGGAATAAATTTTATTGCCAGCATAGCAGTGGCCAAAGAGCCATTTTGAAGGAGCTGGATGCAGGCAGGCAAGCCGAACATGGTGGGCTTGGAGCAAGGGAAGGAGCAACGTGGTATGTTTGGGAGGGAACGTGCCTTTTTAGAGGAATAACGGGGATTTTAAGGCTCTGAACCCAGTCTCTCTGGCTTTGTATCCGCGGCAACTTCTGCAAGGGTTGCTCTTGCTTCTGCTACCATCCATCTTACCCCGCCGCGTTACTGTGAGCAAAGATCCCTTTTTATGTTTGGTGGTTAGATATATTGCCCATGCTTCCCGTTCTACCCCCCATCCCTTCTCAGCAGAATTCCCCGTGGCTTGAATATCCTTTTAATACATTCGGTTTAATTGCTTTTAATTAAAAAAAAAAATTGAAATGGCCAGCGTGCTTGGGAGGAAGGGTTCTGAAAGCTTTGCTGCTTGCAGGCAGTGCCGGTAGCGGTGGGTGAATGAAATAGCCCCCATGTTATTGCCGCGCAGCGTGTGTAATTCTGGTCTTTCGTGTCCTGATCTGCTGGGTGGGGAGGCATCCCACATGCCGTGTCACACACAAGCCGAGCGGATAATACGCCAGTGAGTAAAGATGCGGGCAGGCGAGCAAAGATCCGTGCAGGAGCCTTCCCGGGGTGCCCAGCGCTGCTTCGCCAGGCAGGCACACCGCGCCGGGCTGCCGGCGTGTGCAGCGTGCCGGGGTTTCCCTTTCCGATCCCAGCGCTACACCGAGGCTTGCTCCTTAATGAGATTAGCGACACAAAGCGGCGATTCTTCTGCTGCTTTTAATGGATGTTCGGGGTTTGTGTGGGATCGGAAATTCCTACTTTCATCAGATGAGCCCTCTCTGTGACTATTTTGTGGACAGATCTTCCTTTCCTCGGCTTCAGGACTGACATTCATATTGGCACAAGTGGTTTAGGCTTTCCCCTCCCACCCGGCTCTGCCTCCCTTCCTTCCCAGCCCCAGTTACGGTGAATTTTTTCTTCTTTCCTGCTTTGAATCTTGCCATCAACCTAAACCGCTTCCATCTTGTGGAGGACACGAAAGCTTGGTAGCCTTCCCTGGCCAGGCTAAACACAGCTGGGAGGAAGGAGAAGTGCAAAAGTCACTCTTGAATTCTTCTTGCAGGTGCTCCTTGGTCTCCCTGGTTGAGATGTGCAAGCACGTATTTGTGTGTATATACACATTTTTGGGGCATCTACCTGGTGCTTCACCTGGCGCTGGCTGTCCCTGCCTTGCGACAATGAGGCCAGGTTGGCAATTTGTCAAGAGCCCAAGGGCTGTGCTTCAGTTTGAATACGGATTTGCATAATTCATCAGGAATTAAACCACACCGCCATAATATTTGCCTCTGCGTTTATCGCCCGTTATCAGCGGCGGGATGGGTGTTTGCCGGCCACAGAGACCCCTTCGTTTCATGGTTCGGTGCTTTTTCAGTGCAGAAAAGGTGGCACGGGCTGATGTTCAGGAGGATGTGGGGAGGGCAGGAGCCTCTGAAAGGAAAAAGGGCTGAACATGGGGTTGGGAGGAGAGGCTGGGCACAGGCTGAGCTTTTGAGCCTGGTTTCCTGAGGAAAAGAGGCTTATAGGATTGTGCTCTGTCTGTGGATCTCATCCATCCACCCCCAGATGTCTGCAGCCCATTGCTGAATTTCTCCTGGGGTGGTTTTGGTCCCTGTCGGAGCCATGGAGGTCAGTGCTGGGCTCTGGCAGAGGGATGCGTTTGCCCTGTGGCACACAGAGCAGGACCTGCACGTGCCTCCCGCTTCCCCTTGTGTTTTCCCCATCCCGGCCGTGCCGTATCCAAGCGGGAGTCGTGAAGCTGGAGCCGATCGAACACGGTTGGGTCATCGGCGATATCCTCGCTCCAGCTGTGGAGTGTTTCTTGGAGAACGATCCCCTCTCGCTGCCGGGACCCCTGTGCCGCGTGGTGGTTGCCGGCTGTTTGCTGAGCACGCGTGCGTTGGCATCGAGGTGTTCAGGTCTGATTGGGGTGCTGTGCCACTTTGTGCCTCAGTTTCCCCTTGCAGTGCCATCCTCCTTTGCGCGGTGCCTGGAGAGGCACTGAGCCACGGCAGCCGCTTTGCAAACAAGGTTTAAAATAAGCAGTGACGGAGGCTGCGTCTCCCAGGGCTTTGAGTCATCCCGGCTCGTGCTGACTGCGGCTGGCAGGGGCCTGGGAGGCAAAACAAATCCGCATCCAGCTGCCACCTCCCTGCCAGATGTTAGTGGTGGGGTGACTGGTTGGATTTTGGTGGTGGACCTACTGTCAGAGCAGATTGAACTCCTATGGGGAGATGCCACCTCTCTAGTGGCCCTGGTGAAACCCTGGTGAAACCAGTGGCTTGGCGCAGTCCCCAGCTTGGGGACTTCCAGTTGGGCCACCTAATTTCTGGAGGAAGGGGCGAGGTGAGCAGCCCAGGTCTGGCACCGTCCAGACTTGGGTTTGCAGAATGGGCTCCTTCCAGCACGCCTGGGCTTGGGCATGGTGGGGTCCTGGCTGCGACCCCTCACCGTGCTGGATAAAAGGACAGACAGGGATGAAACAGGGGGGTGATCCCGTGGTGGCCCCCCACCCACCACCCCACACAGAGGGAAGGCAGCCAGAGCAGCGGGCG
>NW_009605844.1:24396-26729 GCF_000690535.1 Cariama cristata | reverse complement strand
TGGAGGCGAGGGGAGGTGTGGGCAGGTGTCATTTACCTTTCGGTGGGCACCCCGGCGTGCGTCCGCAGGGCTGGCTGCTGCCCGTCACGCAGCGGTGTTTAATTTCTCAATGGGAGGGCAGGGAGATAATGCTGCACAGTCCCATTTAACCTACTGCTGACCTGGTCTTAAGTCATTGTGGCTGAAAATAGACCGTGTTCCCTCCAGGGCACGGCTAATGGTGCTGGGAAAGCTGGGATCTCTCTTTGAAGGCTGATTTAATTGCTGCTGGCAGGCACTCGGTGCAGGTGATGTGGGGACCAGCACCGGTGCCATCCCACAATAATCTCCCCCCACCGAGCGCCTGTAGCTCTCCCGGCTCTGCCAGCGAAGGGTAACGAGCTCTTTCCTAACGAAGGTACGGGACAGCGGCTCAGAGCCAGCACATCGGTGTCGTTGGGTTAATTGCTCGGGCTGTGGAGAACGGGGGCTCGGTTGTTTGCATTGCATCTCCTGCACTGGGTTTGAGTGATTTGAAAAAATAAAAAATTAAAAAAATGGTATGAGTTAAATTTCTGTGCTTAGGAAGGAAGGGGAGAGCCTGCAACGATCAGTGCCCAGTGTCAGGAGCAGAGTCAGCCCTAGGGCCCCTGTGCTGGCCACCGGTGGCTGGGGGGTCTTCACCGTGATGAAGGATGGACCAGAGTAGAAGCATTTTGATGCTGTGCTGTAAAATCAGGAGAGGAAGGCGAGGCTACAATCTGGCAGCCAGGTTCTGCATTCCTGGGGATTTTGCTAATCAAATTGAGAGTTAAAATTATTATTTTTTTAAATTCCATACAGCATCATAATAAATGTGGAGCTGAAGACCCCACCGAGTCGCTCCTTACTGTTTGAGGAAAGCTATGCAGTTGTGTAGTGAGAGCCTGGAGGTTTTGGTGGACCCCCGTTGGGGTGTCACATTTAATTATGCCAGTGGAAAAGGAGAGGTACCTGACGTGTTGGGGGATTTCAGGCTGGGGACGCAGAGGAGAAGCTTCTGCTGTAGCAGTTGACAGTGACCCAGCGGCATTGACGCTGGTTGGAGTGTTTGTGCGTCAGGATTAGTGTGGGACCGGGTCGGAGCTTCCTGGACCGCGTGTTTCAGGCTGCACAGACCGACTGTGCATCACGTCAAGGGTCCCAGTAAGATGATTTCCATCCTGACCCCTCCAGCGGGAGGAAAATCCGCCTTCCCTCTGCCAGTGGCATTCATGCCCCCACCTGGGTGACTTCTTGCTGCCCCCCACAAAGACGCTGTTAGGAGGGAGCTGGTGGGTGACCTTGCGGGAGATCTTCAGGGCATCTTACCGGTGTCTTTCTCCTGTGGCCCCCAAGCCTTCAGATTGTGTTTGCTTTGTTGCATGGTGGAAACTTGAGTCTGCAGGACGCCGGGAGCAGAGCTGGGGCACGAGCACCGATCCCTGGAGCCCTTGCAGCCACTTCTTCCCATTTTCTCCTCCTCCACGGTCTCCAGGATGTTGGGGCTGTTCCAGCTCCCAGGTGAGGAGGAGGTGAGCGGTAGGGCTCAGGCTGATGATATTTATTTCCACGGAGGCAAGGAACCACCCCCTGTACCCTGTGCACACTCCCTGCCCTTTGGTGTGCTTTGGCTGCAGGAGGCCCGGCAGCACGGTGATTCACCGTGAGGGTAGCACGGCAGGAAAATCGTGGCACATCATCGGCACGGGGTAATGGCTGCGGGAAGGCTCGTCGGAAACCCGGCGGGAGCACACAGTGTTCCTGTGCTGATGCAGCTGCAAGCAATAGTAAATACTGAGCAAGAGCCACTTAAAAATAAAGCAGCCTGGACACAAGATTCCCACGTGGAATAAAATAAAATTAAAAGAAACAATAGAGAACTGCGCTGAGCTGGGAGTGGGGAATTTGCTTTGGCTTTTAAGGTAGTGATTTTTGCAGCCGAAGGAGAGAGGCACGGTGATGCTCAAGTTGGAAAAGGCTGGGAGCGTGGACCCCCCGCCGGAGGAGTCTGTCTCCGAGCTCACCGGGGCTCTTAGAAGATTAAACGGGGAGTTAAATTTGACCTGGCTGTTCTGGATTTGGGGGATAAGATTGAAGGCCTTCAGGGGACATGGAGAATCAAGGCTGTAAATTAAGGCTTTGAAGCAGCTGGCGGCCCCATGGCATGGGGTGTATGTACATGTTCTGGATGTGGGGGATAAGATTGAAGGCCTTCAGGGGACATGGAGAATCGAGGCTGTAAATTAAGGCTTTGAAGCAGCTGGCGGCCCCATGGCATGGGGTGTATGTACAGCAGGGTCGGGTTTAGGGGCGGAGGGTGGTGGGTTGCGACA
>NW_009605844.1:9193-24354 GCF_000690535.1 Cariama cristata | reverse complement strand
CTGTGGTCCGGGCGCATCTGATCTGGGGGCTTTGGTTTCAGGCTGCTGTGTTCGGGGGCTCGTATCGCCGGCATCTCGTGCATGGCACGGAGTCAAGGCAGCTCAGGTGCCTCGGGTCTTACTAGAGCTGCCCTGGCAGACAGGGGAGGAGGCAGCAAAGATTTACACCGTCAGCACTTGGTTGTTTGCAACCGTAAACGTGTTCATGAGAAACAGCTACGGACGTACCTTGCTGTGCTGCGTGCCCCCGTGTCATGGGGCAGAGATGGGGAGGTGTGTGCTGGAGGAGGGGGCCCTAAAAGAGCCTCCCCTGGCGAAGCTGCTGCTTCTGCAGGGAGAGGATCAGGGATGCACCGATGATGATGAGCACGGGCAGCTGGTGCTGGTACGGCGGGCGGCCCGCCGGCGGGGGGGGGGGGGGCCACCTGGGTTGGCAGCCAGCGGGTACTCGCTGTGCTTGGACTTCTCCCGGTTCCCCTCCCTCCCTGCAGGGGAAAGGGGACTCATGAGGATGTAAGCGTTTATCCAGCTGTTTGTGGCATGGGCTGGTGTCCCAGTTGGCTGCCTGTGAGGTGCTGGGAGCTGGACTGGGGAAGAGGTGACCGTGCTCCTGGCCAAGGGCGGCTGCATCTCCTCTTCATGCCAGAGCCCAGCAGCCAGCTGAGACCCTGTCTGCAACGGGGCTGCGAATCTCCCTTGGGTGCTCATAGTTGAAAACATCCCATGGAAATAAACCCAAAGTATCGCCTCTGTGCATGCCAGCCCCTCTGGGCTCAGACCAGAGGGACCATGGGACCAGGCTTTTTAGCTTCTGCCCCTGTGTGACCACAACCCCTCGCACAGGGCTGCGTGGTGGCAGCCTGCTTATTGGCAGCGTGTCCGTCCATCACGCCCAGGGAGGATGGGGTGAGATGCCGGCGGTTGGAAATATTTCATAAGTGGCAGAAACCTTTAACGGGCAGACGGGGCCGATGGGGGAGAGTTACTTCACTTCTCCCAGGGCGCTGGAGGCTGCTGGCTTTCCGGTGGCAGGGCTGTAGCTTCTCGGGCGAAGATAGCTTGTGCCTAAGATAGCTTGTGCCTGGGACTCCACTTCAGGGTGTGCTTTGCAGCCAGCATCGCACGTGGTCACCTGCTTGTCCGTCCAGGCCACCGGCACTGTCACGGAGCTGCGTCCTGTTTTGTGATTCCCTTTCAGATGGCGGCAGGGACTGGAGAGCCATCCCAGGGCATGAGCAGAGAGGCTTTGTGGATGCTGCTTCTCCCTGGTGCATGGTGCTGCCAGCTGGTTTGGAAAACACAGAGCCGGACCAGGAGAGTGAATTCCCCATTGAATGGTGTCTCTGTGTCACTCCCACTTGCTGTCCTTGAGCCTTCGTGGGTGCCCCGGTGAGCCATCACCTCTGTGTCAGGTCGGCAGCCAGCATGGAGGGCAGCATGGGGGTGCCATGAGAGTGCCGGTCGGTCTCCTGCGGCCGGACTGGGATGGAGCATCATTCCCAGCACTGGTGCACACACATGTCATGTCAGGCATGTAGCCTGGCTTGTTGGCTGGAGCCGTGTCCACAGGGAGGATGAGTTCAGCTCCAGTGTGTCCCCTCCAGCATGACCCCCTCCTGCCTCGCGCTTTCACAACCCAGCCTTGGCCAACTCATCCAGCTGGGACTGAATTTCAGACCTGGGGACCAGAGGGGGTCAAGATGGAGAGAGGCCGCAGGTTAAAAACTCTGGGTGACCGGTGGCACGCCACAGCCCGCGCCACTGTGGGCACGTCCACCCGCTTGCCTTTGCCACCTCTGCCAGGTGATGTGTTCTGGCAGCTCCCTCCTCCTGGGGGGCAAACCCCATGTGGGCTGAGCATGTGGGGCCCGTTTCCCTCCCGCTTCCCCTGGCACGACCTCTGGCCTCCAGACATTTGGTGTGCGGTTTGTGCGGTCGCCGGTATCTCATCTCCCCATCAGTCACATCCCCTCTCCGTGGTGAGTCACCCGGCCATACCTCTTCCCCCTCCCCGTGCCGTTTTGGAGAGCTGAGCAAAGATGAAGAAGATGTTTTCTACTGGGCTGACACATCTGCACCCGCCAAGTTCCTCTAATGGCAGCCCTTAATGATTTATGTCTCAGTTGTGCAAAGCAGGTATGTTTTATCATCTTGGAGCTAGGAAGGAACGGGATGGGTGTGAGTCCGCCCCTCCGTGCCCATCCACTACACCCACTGGAGCATCACAGAGAGAGCCGAGCAAGGACTGGCATTTTGGCTGCCAGCTGTCGCCTTCCTGCAGGGTTAAGGTGGCCTGAGGGATGATCTCCGTGCCCCTTAAACCCTTTTACCCTCTGAGCTGGGCTGCTTTGGATCATGTGTGCCCATGCTGGCAAAGCGCTCATATGAGATTTGTGTTGGTGGTGCCTTTCCCAGGTGGCCAGAGGCCGTGCTGATGGGCACGCGCGTTCGGCATGGTGTGGCTTGGCAGGGAAGCGGGGCATAGCCGATCTGGGGCTGGCAGTGCTGCCGACTCACACCTCCCTGCCTGTGCCGTGGTGCCAGCCTGCCTCTGGGCGAGCAGTCGGCTGGAGGAGCGTGGCTCAGCTTGCCGAGACCTGTCGGCGTGTCCCTGGGCAAAGCGGATCTTGCGCTGGTTCAGCAAACGCTCTGGCCCCAGGCAGATGGAGGTGGTTGTGGTTTCCTCCTTTCCCCTCCCTTTCTTCTGGCAGAAGCCCATGGTTGGGGTGAGCAGTGCATTGCTCACTGCGGTAGAGTTTCTCCCCTTGGCATTGCTTTCTGGCACGGAGATCCAAGGAGGGAGTGACTTGCCCGTGGCTGCCTCCTGCAAATGCAGCTACTTAGTGCATGGAGGAGCAGCTTCACCTCCAGGTCCTGCCCGGGGGAGCAGGGAAGCAAGTTTTGGGCTGTGGGCGAGTCTTATGCCAGCCCATCAGCATTGCTGCTGGAGGGCTGTACGGAGGAAGGGATGCTCTGGCAGTGCCTCAAGGTTGGATTTCTGTTGGGTTCATCCCCAGGAAGGCTGTGGCTCGGATCTCTTCTCCCTGTCCTGGCTCTGGTTCCTGACACGGAAAAGGCCAGGTAAAAACAGCCCAGGCAGCTTCTCTGGGCACTGACCAAGGGAAAAGGTGTTGCTGGTAAACCTGAGGCTGGCGTTCAGGTGGCTGTCTAGTTTTGCTGCTGGTCATCTGGGTGATGCAGGCAAGTCTTTGCGCCTGCCCGTACGTCAGTTTCTCCACCTGGAAAGCTTTGGGATGTGCTTTGAGCTCCTGTGCTGGGCTTATGCCTCTCTCGGGAGCAGCTGATGCCGTGGTTCGCGGGAGGTGCTGGGAAGGGCTGCCTGGTGTGGGTGGCTTTGGGGCTTGGCTGGTGGCATCAGCTTGGTTCTGCTGCTACTTCCCAGCTGGGCTGGTGACACTGCCCTGCAGGGTCCCCAACGTGTCCACCTGAACCTGTCCCCAGCTCGGACCACATATGAAGCTGCTTGTTACCGCTCTGCTCCCTGCTTCAGCACAGCAGCTAGAAAACCTCTGTGAGAGCTTGTCTTACGCTGAGCAGCCGGAGGGGATTTCATCTGCCCTTTGGCCACTGTCATACTGCAGTTCCTTGTCCCTTCGTTCTTTCGGCCGACCTTCCCTCTCTGCCTCCTCCTCCTGCAGCCCCGGGCTGAGGCTGGGTCCCTGTGGTGGGATGCGATAATGCTGATTGCAGACGAAGCCCCAGAGCATTTGGGGCTGGAGCTGACCCTGTGTTATCCCTGGGTAGGGTAAGATGCCACAGGCAGGGAGCTGCCCTGGTAGGACTGGGAGTGTAACCGGTACCCAAGTGCCTCTTTGGGTACCAGTAACCTAAGCTATGTGCAAGTGTCCCTGTGCTGGATGGCAGGGCTGGATTGTGTCTCTGTCCTGGAGCTCTACAGGTGGCTTCGTGTCCTTGCACCATATGCAAGTGGGGACATGCCATGGGCATCTGTGTACGGCGGTGTCTGCAGCATGGGCTATGTCTAGCTGTGATCTCGATGCCGGTGCTCTTGCCTGCTGAAGCGGCTGTAGCTGGGATTGAGGTCTGGCTGGGAGAAAGGGCTCACGTGGAGATGACTGGGGCTGGGACCGCCGGGCTGGTGTGGCATGGGGTGCTCCAGGGGGTTTACCATGCTGCAACCATGTGCTCTGCCAGATGGGACTCGCGTTCCCTTGGAAATGTGTTGCTCCTGCTCCAGACGCTGGCTCAACGCCAGCCCAGCCGTGCCGGAGCGATGCGGTGGAGGTGGCACGGCTGTGACAAACATGCTGTGGAATGGAGCCGCTCACAGCTAAACCGGAGTAGGTGCTTCTGGGTGCTGCCCAGCACTCTCCAGCCTTGGAATAAGAAAAGGTGTTTGGAAATGCTCCAGTGTGAAGGTTTTGGGGTTACCAAGGAGAGGTGTGAATGTGTGTGCACGCTGAATGCCTTTACAGCACCCTGCAGAAGATTAAATAGCAAATTTTACCTACTGGGAACGGGCTGTGCGTTGGACTTCATGGGCACATCAGCTCCCAGGTCCTGCCGCTGGAGGGTTGGCGTGTGCGGGTGATGCCGCTGGGATCTGTCGGGTGATGGATCTGGGCCAGGAGCTGTGCGGAGCACCGTGTCGGTGAAGCACATATGCCAGGATGCAAACATGTATGCGAAAGAGATCCTGGCTGTCTAAATAATGTGAAATATTGACTAGCTCTCGCAGATGGTGCTCCACGTGCAGCTTCGGGGACTGAACTTCTCTGTCTCCTCTTGGGTTTTGGTGTGATGTTGTTTTGATCCAGTTGGAATGCTGGACTCTTGGCAAACTTGTTGTCTGGTTGCTTTCAGTGGGATTGTTTCATTTTGGGATCTGAGGGGAAGGGAGAGGGTTGCAGAGGACTTGACTGGCTCCTTCAGACTCTCCTGATGGCTTTTATTTGTTTTTTTGAGTGATGGCACCAACTGGGATGCTGGTTCTTGCCGAGCGCTGGGGTTTGCAGCGGGGTGCGGTGCCGTTTGGTGGCAGTGTTGCAGAGGGATTCCTGCCTGTGGCCAAGAGCTTCTGTTATTGCCACTGTCACGGTGGTTGGATTCACCGGTGAAGTGATGGTGATGATGATTATTTGCATGAGGACGTTACTGGGGGCCCCAGTCTTGGAGGAGACCCCAGTGTCCAGGACATAATCCAGACTGGTGGTAGCAGGGCCCTGGGGACGCGCTACATTCGTATCGGCTTGTGGATGGGTGGCTGGTTTTCTGTTTTGCTTTGCTCTGGGATAAGGTACTGGTTGTGGATACATGAAACTATGCTTTGTGTGAGCTGGTGTGGAGGATGCTTTCACGTTTTCTCAAAGCCCATACCTGGTGCTGGGCAGCTGCAGCGAGGATGGGCTGTGTTGGCAAAGCTGTGCTGGCAGGATGGTCTTGTCACTGCTCAGGAAGCGTGTTGGGGGTGACCTCACCCCCAGGTCGCTGTACTTGTGATAAAATAGCTTATCGGCCGGGTGGTTTGATCGTTCAGCCTTCAGATTGAAGGCTCTGCTCAGAAAGCAGCCCACTGGCTGGGGTGCTCCGCAGGGGTGCAAGGGCCAAGCTGGGGGACCCACAGTGGGGGGTCAGTACCTGAAGCAGGGGCCCCGAGCAGTGCTCCCCACCGCAGGCTGTGTGCGGTGTGCGTTGCCACACGTGTCCTCGCAGCCGTCGCTCCTGGCATGCGAGGGACCGACAGCCACAACAGTCTGTGCTCCTGCAGGGCTCGTTCCAAGGCAGCGTGCCGCTTGGGCTGAAACATGTTTCCTTCTTCTGTTTCCCATTTTCTGCAGGCTTTTCCCATCTGCCTAACGGGCTGTACCCATCGTACATTCCCCTGAGCCACCTCGAGCCCCCCACCGCCGGCAGTCCTCTTTTGGCCCAGTTGGGTCAGCACAGCCTCTTTGAGTCACAGAAAGGTGAGTCTGGGTCCCCGTGGGCACTTCCCCTTGGTCACCCCTGGGTGCTCGCCCTGTGCTTTGGGCTTGCGTGGCTGCTGGAGCTGCTGGATGCTGGGATGTTGAGGGAGAAGAGCAGGAGCTCCCTGGGGTTATCGTCCAAGGATGTTTCCTGGTCTTAGTGGTATCAAGGTCTTGGATGTGGCTGTCCTGTAGGGAACCCAACCAGGTCCCTCCTTGAAGTCCCCATGTGCTGCCACATCACAAGGCTCAGCGTGCATTGGGGACGGGGCTGTCCTGCATCCCACCCGGGCCACGTGGAGGTAGCTGCCTGGTCTCCTCTGCCCTGGTCCTTACTGGCCATGTCCGAGACACCCTTGAAACATGTTCCCTCCTGGTTTGTCACCTCTCACCTGTCTCTTAGGACAGGAGGAGTTGGAGGCCTGTGGTAATTTTGTTTGCTTTTGCTCTGCAGATGGGTTCTACCTGCCTGGCCACGCGGGTCAGTCCACTTTGCACCCGCAGCCTCCGCTCTCGAGGACTGTGGGCAGCCACACGTCGAGCACCTTGCTCCGGGAGAAGGATCTGGGGCAACTGCACAAGAGCTCGAAGGAAAGCCTGAAAGACCCTGGTGGGAAAGAGCGAGCATGCCGGAGCGATCTGTCCCTGCCCTTTGCCAAGAAGGAGGGCAAGCCGAAGGAGGAGCCCCGGCCCCGCAGCGTGGTAGACCTCACGCAGGACACCAAACCCGACAGTGACCGAAAAGTGAGTGTGGTGGAGAAGGCAGTGAAGGTCGGTGAGCGTCTCTCGCCGTTCCTGGCCGAGCACATGCCAAATCGGGGCGTGGGCGGTGGGGAACCCAAGTCCAAGAACCCGCTGCAGAACTCTTCCCTCAGCAACTGCAACGGTGGCGGGGACCCCATGCTGAAGGTCCTGGGTGCTGAGCAGGACCGCTGTGCCAAGGATCCCGCTCGACACGATGAGAACATGAGGCCTTCTGCGCACGCCCACGCTGAGCGACTGAAGCGGGGGGAGCCCCTCCTGCCCTCCGTGGGTGCTTTGCACATCTCCTGCAGCTGCCCGTCCCCACACCCCTCGCAGCCGGGGAAGATGACGCCGGCTACGACATTCCCTCCACAGCCCGTCCATTCCAGCATGTACACCATCTTCCCGCCGGCCAAGGAGCTGGGGAGGGAGCACAAAGTCATCGCCCCCACCTTCGTGCCTTCGGGGGAAGCCTACGATGAGAGGAGCGGGCCCATCCAAATTGCCTCACAGGCCCGCGACAACAAGGCGAAGGACAAGGACATCAGCAAGGTGGGGGTGCTGCAGTCGCCCACAGAGCGGTGCCTCACAGATGCCTCCCGCACGCTCTTGTCCCAGGACTTTTCTTGCCACAGCGATGCCAAAAGGATGGAGGTTCTGAGGGAGAAGGGCTCGGTGATCAGGGCGAACTCCATGGCACTGAAGAGACAGGTCACT
The DNA here is from genome assembly GCF_000690535.1 of Cariama cristata. Classification (NCBI taxonomy): domain Eukaryota; kingdom Metazoa; phylum Chordata; class Aves; order Cariamiformes; family Cariamidae; genus Cariama; species Cariama cristata. The sequence goes on along the minus strand of NW_009605844.1, from coordinate 16,948 downwards.
TCGGAGCCCTTCCTCAACCGGCCGGGGCTGGGCTCTCCGGAGAGCAGGGAGTTCCTGGCCTCCAAGGACTTGCTGAAGCCGAGTCCGGAGGCAGAGCATCGCCCTTGTGAGCGGGACCGCTTCCAGCGATCCAGCTCCAAAGAAGCGGCAAAGGTTTACGGCACTTTGGACTCCTCCCGGCAGCACCTGGACCATGGTCAGCTGAAACCGCCCGAGCAGAAGTGGAAACCCTTTGAGATGGGCAACTTTGCCACCACGCAGATGGCGGTGCTGGCCGCGCAGCACAACCATGTCACCCGGGCGGAGGAGGAAGCCAAGAAAGTCTACCTTGATCCCAGCGGCTTGCCACGGTCCTCGGTGGTGGGCTCACGGGGCGCTGCGGACGTCCTCCACCCTGCCTCCCATGGCGAAGGGTCAGCCATGCAGAGCCTCATCAAGTACAGCGGCAGCTTTGCCAAGGAGACCACGTCCCGGCAGAGCTGTGGCAAGAAGAGCCCCTTTGGTGGCTTGGGCAATGTGAAGTTGGACTCTTCGCAGCTGGGTGCCTCCAAAGTGCAGCAGCTGCTGTTGCAGCAGCCAGCGAAGCAGCTTAAGAGGGACCCCGAGAGACCCGAGAGTGCCAAATCCTTCGGCCGTGAGAGCATTGGCTCCCAGGGCGAGGTGGAGGTGAGGCACTTGCCCGTTGGCATCGCCGTGGCTGTGGCCCGGCAGAAGGACAACAGCAGCAGCAGCAGCAGCAAACTGGGGCCCAGCTTGGCAGACCGGGATCGCTCGCTGTCTCTCAGCAGCATCAAAGGTAGGTTCCCCAGACTTGTCTCAGGACATCCCTGCGGGATCTGTTCCCTGGGGAGAGCAGTAACCCAGGGCAGGCTGTGTGGCATGAACTGAGTTTGGCATCCTCAGCTCCCTTTGCCTCCCCTTCCCAACCAAGGGCACGTTGTAAACCACAGCAGGGAGGGCAAAACTACCCGTGCAAGCGGGAGTCCCCTTTCCCCCCTACCATCCCCTCTGTCCACCTCTGAGGACAACTCCTCTCCGTGTGTTTGATCCCCCTTAGCAAAGGGAGTGACAGAGAAACCCCTTAATGCACCTCTGTGCTGGTGTTCTAATCTCATGGTTTTGATTTAAGCCATGGTGCTGGCAGGAGGGGACTGGCTCTGGCGAGCTCTTTGGTGCTCTGCTTGGCTTGTGTGGCAAGATAACGCCTGTGGGCTGCCCAGCACGGGGAGAGCTCGGCTCTGGCATGCCAAGGAGCGATACCAAAGTGAGCGGCTGGCAAGCAATGGTTGGCTTTCCATGTTTAACCTCTGCCTTTCCCATTTTTCTGCTTTTGCCCACCTCTCCCAAACCTCAGCAGCGAGAGGCAGCTTCTCCCAGCCAACGGCCCCTCTCCCAGTTCCCATCGCCTCCCGTCGCCCTCCCCACGGCCGGGCAGGAGCCGACTGAGGACCTCGTGGGCAGCACAGGGAGCTGTTTGTTCAGCCATTCAGTCGTCCCAGACCCTCCCAGCTTGCGTTAAATGTAATTTACTGAGCCGAACTAAAAGGCTGCAAACAAGGGTTGAATTCTGGCAGGCCTTCGGGCTCGTTGCTAAGTGATGCAGTTGGCTTTCAGACAGAAAACAAGACTGCTTTTCTCCTCCTCTCGCCCCCCAAAATGCTCCCCCCCCCCTTTGTGTGCCAGGAGATATTCGTCTAATAACATTAGCTTGCTTGCGCTGAGTGGACGGTGCTTGAATGTTTAGACCTTTTAAGAAGGAGAAAGCAGGCTTTAGTTGGCTAATCTGTAGTATTTGGCAAGTAAAATGCAAGTATTTAGTGCCGGGCATTGGTTGTCAAGGAAACGGACCTAAGCCTTTCCTCCATGCATAACTGATTGAATTTTTCTATGCGGTCCGTGCGTCATGTTCATATATATAGACAAAATGATCATTCACTGTCCGGACAATCACCGGTCTGTACAGAAAAGGGACCATCCTGTCGGTGGGGTGGGGGCTAGGCTGGAATTAAAGGAATAAGAAAGTGTGTGTGTTTGGATGGGGGATGAGAAAAAGATGATAAACCTGTCTATAAATAACTTAGCGCAAGTAATGTAGATGGGAGAGGGAGGAGCAGAGATAAAATAACAAAATAATGTGTTTCTAATAAAAGGCTGAGGGCGGGGGTCAGCTCACCTTGTGCCAAGAAAGGGAGGGAGGCTGCTGGTTAACCAAGGGCTTGCTCCATATTACTGACACCGAAGAGGCGGTTGGGCATGGTTTGGGGAAAATAAATAGGAAAGTGAACTCCATGGGGGGAAGACCTGGGTTTAGGGGGTGGAAGGGGATTTGTGTGTGAGTGGGGTTGCTGGTGGAGAGGCAGGGAGGGATCCTGGGGCTCTGGAGGGATTCGGGAGCCCCTGTGCCTCATGCCGTGGAGGCTGGGTGGTAAAACTGAGCAACAGAGGATGCACGGGGCATCGTTCAGTGAGTCGAGGAGGGGCTGGCTGTGGACAGCCACTGCATGTGGTGTCCTGACGGGCTGCAAGGGAAATGTAGAGACCTTGGAAAGTCCTTTGGGAGGGCGAGGTGTGTGCCAGGTTTTAAAGCATCTTTGCTTTCTGCCTGAAGCCCATGGAAGGAGCCTTGGGGAGAGGAGCCAGGAGAGATGTTGTCTTGTTCCTGGATTCCTTCTGACAGTAAAAGCTGAGGGAATTGGAGACTTGACAGCAAAAAAACCATGGGCTGTCCAGGTTTGTGGAAATACACAGCGGAGCCCTCCTTGAAAAGACTGCCTGTCAGTAGAATAGACTTAATGTTCCGAGTTGCATTCCCGTGTGCCAAACCTTATCCAGGCGGGAGAGCGAGGACCCTGGAAAGGGCTGCCATGGAGCCGAGGTGCAGCCGTGCGAGGCCGTGCTGCGCCGCTGAGCCCTGCGGGATGCAGAGCATTGCCCAGGCAGGGGATGTGCTGGCAGGGAGCACCGAGAGCTGATGGGAAGCAAACACCTTCCTCCTGGCCCCGTTAGACCGGCCGGCTGCTCACTGCAAGCAGGGCTGGGATTTAGGAGCAGATCGTGTCACCAGAGCGTAACATGGAGAGGGGCAGTAGGGAACGGGGGGAAAAATGCATATGCAAGAAAGAAGCTAGGGAAAAAAACTAGGGAAAAGCAAGTCTAAAATTGGGTAGCTGGGGTAAAGACCTTGGATAAAATAAAGGAAAGGCGTCTCCGATACCTGGTCCTGGCAGGGCCAAGCGAGGCACTACTGTCTGCTGCTGTGAAGATGCTTCCTAACCTCCCGCAGACGTGGCTGCTACCGTCCCACGCTGTTCTGGTTCTGGACAAGCCGTTTCTCCAGCCAAACATCCAGCCCCCTGCTTTTTGGACTCTTGCCCTCAGCTACCATATGTGTCCTTGCCTCGCTAGACCCTTTCTTGTTGCATGGCTCCCCAGGGGGATGCAGATTCCTGCTAACGGGTTGAATTGCAGAGCGGAGCACGCTGGTTTTGTGAGGGTCTGTAGCGTTGGTTCTACCTGTTGCAGAAGGACAGGGATTCAAAGCATACCCAGTGCTCCCAGACTAGTTTACAAAAGCAGAAGGTGCTGCAGAAGGTGAAGAGATAAAATCCAACCCCTGTGAGACGTGCTAAGTAGGACTGTGTGGTTTGATGCAGGGATTTAGCTGGGCCTCGTGTCCTTACGTGATGGGAGATCTGCCACTGTCCTTCAGCAAAAATGGTCCTGTTGGTCCTGTTGCTCCCAGGCTCCCTATCCTGGGAGACCAACCTAACCTGGCGAGTGGGTCCCTTGATGACTTGGAGACGGGAATGTCAAACCATACGCATCTGGGGGCTATCAGGAGCCACTTTAGCGAGAATATCTTGATGACATAGCCTTGTCCAGGTCTTTAGGACTTGAACCTGATACAGTCTTGGGGACAGTGGCATTTGGGTGTGCTGCCTCCCAGGGTACTGCCTCTCCATGCCCAGAGGAGAGAGGACAGCTTTCCGCAGCCTGTTTCTCATGTCTGATGGTGCTGGGTTGTCTCTTAGGGCACGGACGCTCAGAAGATGACTGCGGGGATGAGAGGAGCCGGCACCGGGACAGCCACCTCCTGGCGGGGCGCTTGGAGCGTGATCAGGAGAAGCTGCTCAGGTGAGGATTGGAGGGACATGGGGCCTTTTGCCACAGTGCCACAAGCTGTGCTCGGGGACAGCCTGTCTGGAGAGGGGGCAGAGTTGCATCCATCCTGGTGTAGCTGCTGGTACCAGCTTTGCTGGTGCGGAGAGGAGCACTGAGTGGGGTACTGGGGGGTTATAGGCAGATCCTGAATCCACAGCAGAGCAATCCTAGTAGAGTGCTGCAAATCCATATCTGCTCCAAAGGGGCGGAGAGATGGGATGTTTTATTCTGGACATGATGTTAACCACCACTGTCACAGCTCTCCTTGAGTGTCTGACTGGTTTGCAAACACACACACTCGTTCTGCAGTCTGGTCCGTGCCCCTGGGCTCCTCCAGCCATGCAGTAACCCGTAGCACTTGCACCGTCTCTCACTCTCTCTCTTGCCTCCTCCGTCACCAGAGAGAGCAAGGAGCTGGCAGATTTTGCCCGAATACACCCCTCTGGCTGTGCCACGAACGGTTTGAACTCCAACCTCATGGTGACGGGAGGCCCAGCCTTGACGGGCTCCGGGCGTTGGTCTGCAGACCCGGCTTCGCACTTGGCAGCCCACCCTTGGCTCCCCAGGACAGGGAGCCCCTCCATGTGGCTGGCCGGCCATCCCTACGGTGAGTACCCTGAGAGGGAGTGATGTGTCCACAGGGTGTTCACACCAATGCAATCCAGGGAGAGGTGTTGTCGGTGAGGCTGCTGTCTGATCACAGGGGAAAGAGAAGGAGGTATTTTGGAGCAGTGAAATGGTAGATGACTTCTCACGTGGGTAGGAGCTACCTGCATCCCCAGAGTTGTGACTGTGATGTTTCTTCTTCCAGGACTTGGTCACCCTTCCCTGCACCAGGGAATGACTCCAGGCTTCCCCCCTGCCATGGGGGGAGCTCTCCCTTCCGCCTACCAGTTTGCCAGAGATCCGCAGTCGGGGCAGCTCGTTGTGATCCCCAGCGAGCACTTGCCACACTTTGGTAAGGATGTGAGCATGTCCCTGAGGACCATGCTTTGACAACGGTGGAGGAAACAGGCTTTGGAGGGGGCTAGATAAGAGCATATGTAGCCGTGGGGACCAGCAGCCACAGCTCTAGGGTGGGCATGAGCTGGTGTGTTTCGGAGATGGCAATGTATAATCTTCAGCAGTGGCTCCTCATCCCCTGCAGGAACCCGTAGAGTCTGAGTCCTTGGTTAGGAGAATCTACTCATGGACTGAGCCAGGCACAGTCAAACCAAGTGTACCTAGAGAGCAAAAGAAGTCAGATGACCCCAGGACCCATGGGGTGGTGGGAGTGGGGCTGCCGAGGGGAAGACCACACGCTTTCCCCTCTGCATTTCTGATTGTGTTTCTGCATAGCCCAATGTTTGGCATCTCACACACTCTGGGATTGAAGTGGAGATACTTGGCCCTGAGTGATCCTGAATCCTCTAGCTGCATTTCTGCATCTCTGACTGCATCTCTGCTCATTCCCCAGCGGAGCTGATGGACCGGGCACCCCCACTGTGGCCTGCCATGTACCCCCCAACCAGGAGTTCCCTCCAGCATGCTCACCAGCTCCAGCTCCTCTCTCATCAGCAGCTGCTGCGGCAGCACGAGCTGTACATCCTGCAGCAGCAAGCGGCCCATGCCATGGAGCTACAGAGGAGTGCCCAGCTCGTGGTACGTTTTCAAAAGCTTCTTGCTTGGGTGTGAAACAAGCCTGAAATTGGAGTGTCTGGGGTGAAAAAGCAGCTGTAACTGTGCTGCAAGCGTGTCTCAAGGGTATTGATGTGTGGAGTGATCCTGCTGTGGTCCCTGGGCTATGAGGCATTCAGTGCATCCTGCACAGTTCGGGTGGGTTTTTGAGGGGTTTGCTGTAGAGCCATTGAGCAGTGCTGTCAGGAGAGCTGCCCAGCAGCAACACAACCTTGATTCCTTCCCTAGGGATGTCTGTGTTTAGTTGAGTGGTTTCGTCTCTGGTCACCTCCAAACAAACCTCTCCTGCGTGGCTCAGAGAAGCAGCAATCACACTGCAGCAGCGTGCAGATTACTCGCAGCAATCACGCTGGGTCCTGGAGCCAGCTCCCGTTCACCAAATGATTTTGGAAGTCGTGAGCTTTCATTTGGGTGTTTTACACCCATTTAATTTTTATAGTGGTCATCTGGTTTTCAGCCTTCATTGTGCTGAATGTGTGCTTGCCAGGCTGGAGGCTTAGAAACAGAAATGGTTTGCTTTGGTTGCAAGTGAAAGCTGAGACACCCTTCACATGACTCCCAGAGCTGGGAATTTGTAAGGAAAGCTATCACAGATCAGTGTCACCCTCCATCAGATTGGTCTTAAAATGGTGTTGCACTGGGGAACGTGTGTTTTACTCCAGTGCATATTTGATAAGACTGTGTTTTGGTCTTGCTTGGTGGTAGGTCTGTGTTGCTTTTCAGGAGCAGGTGGAAATGTTATGCTGAGTTCTGCTCTGTTCTTGTCACAGGAGAGATTGAAGGCGAACGAGCAGCGTGCGGATATGGAAGAGAAGGTGACGAAACGGAGCCTGGACAGTGCCAAATCAGGCCTTTCCTCCTCTGCCCCGGGACTGGTGCACCGAAAACCACCCGTGCTGTCTCCCAGCACCTCCACGTCGTACAGCAAGGCTGTGAGTCCACCTCCCCTCTCTCCCAGGGCCTCACCCGTGTCTGTGCTCAAAGCTGAGGTGATCCAAAAGATGGAGGAGCCACCTTCGCAGCCAGCCTACTCCTACCCCGCCACCCCCAGCTCCCATCCTTCCAGCCCGCCCCCTGCCTCTCCACCCCCTGCCCCTGCCATCCCTCCAAAGGAAGAGGCACCTGAGACCGTGGAGAAGAAAGACCTGGAGCTGGAGAAAGAGGCTACTGGTCCATATCAGGCCTTGTTCCCAGGTAAGAGAGCCCTGCTTTGGCAGAGTCCCGTTGTGTTTGTGCCTGCCTCCCTTTTTCTCCTTGGCTCTTTCCTGCTTCCATCCCTTCCCCTAGAGAAAGCCACGTAGCTCCTCTGAAAGGTGGGGGAGAGGCAAGGACCAGGGGCAGTGTGATGGACTGGGATCGATGCCTGGGCCTTAGGGGCACCTGAGGCTGTAGGCTGTCTTCTTCCCTTGGGTCGAGCCTGGGTTGGTTCCTCCAGGGCTGAAGTCTAAGAGGGAGAAGGATGCAAGAGGCAGAACTCTTTCCAGTTGCAGGAGAGTGCTGGGAAAGTACAGAAGGGACCTCTGGGATGCTGCTGCCTGTGGCAGCTTGGCCAGGAGAGAGGTGCCCAAAGCAGCTACTGCGTGAGAACAGGAGGAGACGAGAGATGATGGAAGCGAAGGGAAGCCATCCCTATGCCTTAGTGAGAGAGAGGGTTCTTTGGAGACCTGGCTGTTACACAGCCTGTCCCTTCTGATATCTTGCAGAGATCCCCCCGGGATATCCATTCCAGTCCCTGCCTCCCTCCTTTGGAAGACACTATCCCTACCTCCTCCAGCCCACCGCAGCATCTGATGCGGATGGCCTGGCTCCTGACGTCCCGCTGCCTGCTGAAGGCTCTGAGCACATGGAGCTTTCCCCAGAGGTCAAGCCCATCCACCTGTCTCCGTCCAAAATGCTAGAGCCCATCCAAGCAGCAGC
>NW_009605844.1:7392-9162 GCF_000690535.1 Cariama cristata | reverse complement strand
AGAGCGGGTGAAATCAGAGGTGCAGATGGAGGAGAGCCAAGAAGGCATCTGTGGGCAGGACATGGGAACTCTGAACATCACCACCTCTGCAGCCGTCCCAGTGCAGAACGTGGACAATTGCAATCTCCTCTTGCATCAAGGTGAAGCCCTGGGTGCTATGGAGCAGGACCAGGAAGACCTCCAGAGCTGCCCACCTCCTTACCAGGTGGTGGCCTGCCCTGCAGAAGCAGAGGTTCAGGCAGAGACCGGGAGCGGAGCAGAAACCTGCTCCATGCACGTGGACTATGATGGTTTGCTCGTGCACACAGAGAGTGAGCCGCCTGAGATGGACTTGACGCCCCAGCGGGAGGAGACCTCTGTAGCCATGGATCTGCAGAGCGCTGATGTGCCCCAGGGGAGGGAGTTTCCCAGCCTGCCCCCTGAGGAGGGGGAGCAGGGGCCAGAGATCCCTTCCTACACGGAAGAGGCAATCTCTTGCCAAATACCAGCACTGGACATCAAGCCGGGCGACCCGCTGGCTGGGATGAATGCTCTGGTGGCTGCCACAGAAATGCCTCAGGCTTGTTCCTTGTTGACTACCACCAGTGTCACTCCATCCCAGATGAAGGTGGAGGTGTTGACTGACCAGGCCTTGGAGCACTCCTTCCTGCAAGGGATCACTTTGCTGAGTGAAATTGCAGAGATGGAGCTGGAGAAACGGAAGCAAGAAATGCAAAGTAAGTCATGAGCGAGGAGTCTGGCCAGCCTTGGGCCAGGTTGGGTCAACCTGCATATGGTCCCTGCGCTCTCTGTGTGGGCAGAGGAGCAGAGGCAGAGGTGGGATCTCTTGCATCCTCAGCTGGGCAGCAGAGAGCGCATTGCCCTGAGTTGCAGGAGCAGCTGGCACTTTGGATGGGGTTGGAACAGGGTTTTTGTTGCAGTAGACTGAGCTACGTGTGGCTTTTGTACTGCTCTCCCCTTCCAAAGGCCCTCGCCATGTCTAGACAGTTTGTGGTATGCGTAGCGGAAACGGAGCCCCACTTGCCGAGAGCCGCCAGGGTAACACCCTTCTGGCAGGCACTGAGTCTACAGTATGTCAGGGTTTGGCACAAGAGGCCCCAGTAGCTCCAAATGATGCTTTCCAAGAGCTTGGCAGGTCCTGAAAAGATCTCACCTTCCAGTAACTTCCTGAGGCGAGACGTGATGGGAACTGCCAGTTGTACCATGGCTGGGTACAACAGGAGATCTCAGGTCAGGGCCAGGGGTGGCTGGGAGGCTCCTTGAGCTGCCGTGGTGCAGAAAGGGACATCACCCTCTCCTTGAGCCTGCTGGAGGAGCAGTCTTGGAATGTGAACCTCTATAGCTTTTTTTTTTTTCTTTCTTCTTTCCTGTCCTTCCCAGCAGGTCCAGAGAGTTTCCCTGTCCGGCCAACGCTGGAGAGTTTGCTGGCTGCCAGCACCCACATGCTCATGGAAGTACTTTCCACCCCCTTTATGGAAAGTCTGAAAACCATCCGGCTGCCTCGAGAGCTGAATCCCAACAAAAAGTACAGCTGGATGCAGAAGAAAGATGAACCCGTAAGTAGTGCTTAGTGTGGCTGGGTCTGAAAAGCCACAGTGCATCCACTCACCGCGGCTTGCTCTTCCAGCCACAGTTTGCCACCCGGCTTGTGCTGCCCTTCTGCATTCAGCAAAGCCAGCCGGCGCTTCCCTCGCGTGGCATCCGTAGCTGCGCAGGAGTCAATGTGGTGCAATTTAGCTTCCTCCCTTGTTTGTGAATCAACACCATTGA
>NW_009605844.1:0-7361 GCF_000690535.1 Cariama cristata | reverse complement strand
CCCTCGGCAGCCCTAGAAGTGGTGTTTGTAATACAAAGCCAGCAGGAACTCACATGTTACTGCTTTGGCAGAGGGGGATAAATAAAGATAGTGGCAGGAGGGTTTTTCCTTGTTTTTTTCTTTGCTGACTCTTCCGCATGGGAGAGACAGACAAATTATTTTGTACCCAGCAATTCAGTGTTCCAAAACAGGGAATATTTTGATCTGTCTTTTTTAAATAAGGGAGAAGAGACTGCATGGATGTGTTTTATCCTGCTGGTTCTTTCCCAGGGTTGCTCTCCCTCAAAGCTAATACCGTCCCATGCATAAGCCACAGAACATCTTCACTGTGCTGGTTTTGCTTGGGTACCACTCTAGGCCTGTGGTTGTTGTGGGCAGGGATGCTGTGCTCCACTGTAAGCACGGAGGGCTTCCCTGCCAGGCTGCAGATCTTGGCCTTTGCAAGGGCACCCCAGTGTGCCGGTCTAGGTGAGGGCCTGGACATGTCCTGACCTTCTTGTCCCCTGTTGCCTCCCCACCCTAGATGTACTCCATCAAATCGGCCATCGAGAACATGGATGCGATGGAGCTGGACTACAGGATGAGGCTGGCGGAGCTGCAGCGGCGGTACAAGGAGAAGCAGCGGGAGCTGGTGAAGCTGCAGCGCCGCAGGGACTCCGAGTAAGTCACAGGCTGCTCACTCGGGTCTGTTTTTTTTCCAGCTGGGCACTTTCACTACCTCTCGATCCGGGAGAGAAAACAAGCCCTCCATCCCCCCTCTCTCCTCTCCTCTCCTCCTGGTACGACCTGCCAGAGCTTTGCGCAACACACTCCTAGGCTATGTGACACAACAACCTGATCACTGGTGAATGCAGCTGGGAGACCGTATTAGAGACCACCTTGGCTTCAGCAGCTCAGTTTAGCAGTTTGGTGACAGGCGAAGGTTCTGGGTTGGCTCCCGTTCTTGCTTGCTTTCTTTTAGTTTTTTTCTCTTTCTCTTCTTTTTGGATTTATTTGCTTTATTTTTTTTCTCCTGTTTGTTTTGCTTTTTGGTTGCAAAATTTTAGTTTGCCTTTTTTTTTCCTTTGCTTTTTTTTTGTTGCCTTGGTTAACAGTGAAGCGTGTGGTTTTTTTAAAGGGAAAAGCATGACGAGAAAAGTAGAAGCTTGGCGAGAAGAGGCCCTGGAAGGCCCAGGAAGAGGAAACTTGGATCAAGCGCTCTGTCACCCATTAAGGAGAGAGGGAAGAGTGACAGCAAGAGTGGAAAGTAAGGCTGGAATTTGGGGAAGACGGGAAAATGGCAGGGTCGCTGCACCAGGGTCTTACTTGGGGAGAGTGTCTCGGATGCAGCGGGGGCTCGCCGTGGTGTTGTGTTGGCAGGCCGGTCGCTAGCATCAGTGATGTGGAAGTGTGCATTTAACGTGAGTGTGTCCTTACAGTGGGAATACGGTGCCAGCATCCTCCCTCCCTGCTGGTAGAGCAGCACGTGTCTTGTGTTGGGTGCGAGTAGGACAGGCTGAGTTGAGCAGCGGTGCAGTGATACGGAGCAGCCCGCTAGGCAGGTACCCGTAGGTGAGCTCTTGGTGTTGGGAGGCGCGTCCTCGTGTGTTTACAGGAGAGCGGATGGTGCAAGCAGATGCTGTGGCGCTAACTGCTGGGACGTTGATGTCAGAAATGGGAAGGACAGGGCTATTCCACGTTACCTACTTTGTAGGGCCTTTCTGCTGTGTTTCTACTGTTCTTCATCTTTGTTCCCTTAATCAGTGGGAGTTGGTTTCGCCTGACCTCTCTTTCAAGTCTCTGCATCATTCTCTCTCCTGCTTTTTTCTCTTTTGCAAGTCCATCTGGTCTTACTTGGATCCCTGGATCTCACCACAATTGGCTATCTAACCATCCATAGATGGCCAAATTTCTCCAATGGGAAGGCACTTCCAAGCTGCCTCCCTGCGTGCTGCAGATTTTTGCAAATGTCCTTTCAAGACTACAAATTAGATTCAGGTGCCCAGCTCCCACTGACTGTGCACATCTGAAAATCTGTCCTCTTCGTGGCTCTGTGTTTTGCTCGTCCTGTTTGGATGGATGAACAGGCTGGAGGCGTCCAGAGGTGGCTGGAGTTGTGCTTGTGGGCACGCGTGATCATGTTGTGTGTGCATGTCCCCGCATCAGAGGAATGTTTGAGCAGCCTGGCGTGGGAGATGGAGATGCACCCTGAGCCAACGTCCAGGACCTGAGGTGTTGGTTTAGCTGTCTGCGGAGGTCAGCAGAGAGGACAGAGGGGAGGGGAAATGTCTAGAAGCTGAGGAGGCTGCCCCGTGTCGGTGGCTTTGTGGTGGTGGTGGTATGACCTGGTCCAACAGGCTTAGCATGAAGGAGGTGGCATATGAGAGCTTTTAATGGAGGCTTGGTAGAGGTCTTGAGGTGTTGACTGATCATCCATCAGATAGTTACTGAGGACACCTGGGGAACAGTGAAAGATGTGCTTATAGTCTCACCTACTTTTTTTTTTATTTTTATTTTTTAATCATTTATTTACCCTCTCCTTTCCCCCCAAATCCCAAAGTGAGACTGAAGACATAGGTCACAAATGCCTCTCAGAGGGGCCAGGCTTGTAAAGCAGATTGCCTGTGCTTTGGGCAAGCCAATCCCTGCAGTGCCCTTGTTCCTCTGTGTCACCCTGCGTGGTAATTCCTTACAACCTCCGTGCTCATATCTGAGCAACCAGAGCAAGTGTCTGGGCAGTGAGGCACCTCCCTGGGCCTTGGGAATCACTCTCTGTACCTACAGAGTCCATGAAAGTAGAGGTGGGAAAAGACCTACAGGGCCAGCTCAGCTGTCTGTCCCTCCCTCTGCTGCTCTGTACCAAACCAGGCACTTTTCGGTGGCTGTTATTCAAGACACCAAATACATCCTTTCAGAGACCGCCTTGCAGGTCTCTGATTTCAGGCACCTTCATCTGTGCTTGTGGCCAAGAGTGTGCAAGACGGGCTCCTTGGCTCTCCTGTTTGGTGGAAAACCATGTCCAAACTTCTGTCACTTCTCAGTGGACTTGGCTCCTGCTGAGGATCCCTTCTGTCCTAGGAGGCATTTAACCTCACATTTGAGTTTGGAGGGGATCACAGAGAGGAAAGCCCCCCACCTTGACCCGTGCTGTGCTTGGCTTGCAGACTGAGCAAGTCCTTGTTGCTCTCTGAAGACTCTGAGACTGGCGAGGGCATGAAGAAGAGGCACAAAGGGGCCCTCCCGGAGGAAGATGAGGATGTGGAGAGCGGCAATGGCAAGATGAAAGGGAGGAACCAGAGCTGGGAAGAGCACGATGCGGCTCCCAGCTTCTCAAATGAGGTCAGTGCCCTCATGGGGAACATGGAGCCACAGGCCAAAAGCAGATCTCTTTCCTGCTTTGCTAGTGTTGGCTTGCACTGGATAACTTCTCCTGATCTTGGAGGTGCTCTCAGTTCACGTGGGTTTAGAAGCTTTTAACGAGAGGACTGTCTGTGCAGCTGAGCAATGTTTGCAAAGGCTGACGTTGGCTTATGGAGGTTGGACCTCTTTGGTAGGCAGCAGAGAGGCAAGTGCCTTCACGCCAGCCAGAGCATTGCAGTGTTGCACTACCTCTGAATCCAGCGCAGTGCTTGTCTTAGCCCCTTTGCGTGTCAAGGTAGTGGAGAGGAATGGACTTCCCAAAGCAAGGAAGGAAAGGGAGCACAACCTCAGTATTTTAAATGCAGGGTGTTCATCTGCTCCTGTTGAGGCAATGAGACATTTACTGGAGCTTTAAGCTGCTGGTGAAATCCAAAATGCATACAGGGAAAGTACTGAGTTACAGCTGCTGTTATCTAGCTGTAGCACATGTAAAGTATATTTACTTTTTTCAAGAAGCGAGAAAATACTGAAAAGGGTGTAACAGCACCGACTAATGCAGCGGTGCTGATGCTCTTTCTGAGAGGTATTTGGGTCTTTGGCATCCCAGCCTCTGGAGCTGGTTGATTATGTGGAAATCCATATTTATTTGGCTAGAGTTTTGGGTAAAGAAGATTTTTAATCCTCAAGATTTAGAGAAAAGCTTGTAAAACCAATCCTAAAAACCAGAAGGTGTTGAGAAAAAAGAACTCCCAAACATGTTATTCTATGAACGTATTTCTTTTGGAAGAGAATTCAATTTTTCTGTGTTAATCTTGTGATTTTGTAGTGCTCGATCAGGGTAAAGCTGTGGTGTTTGCTGACATCTTCCTCTTCTTCTTCCCTAGCACCATGGTGGGTTATGGCAGCCAGGGCTTAAGACCATCATTTTGAGGCCTTACTAACTAGCGTGCATGAGAGACTGTTACGAGGGCTTGTAAAATCCCTCAGGTCTGCCATGATACCTGCTCTGTATTCACCTGTGTCTCTTCCTTTCACCTCGGCAGTTAAAGCTCAAAAAGAAGAAGGTGCCGTCGGATCAGGAGCAGCTGGCCAGCAAGCTTGACAAGGCCCTATCGCTCACCAAACAAGACAAGCTCAAATCCCCCTTCAAGTTTGCCGACAGCTCTGGGGGAAAGCCAAAAACTAGTGGAGGTGGCAGCAGGTACCTCCCACCCCACGAGGCTCTGCCGAGCAAGGAGGAGAAGAAGAGCCTGGCCAAAAACCTGGGGCTGTCGCTAAAAACCACCAAGGAAGGTAAAAACAAAGTGGCTGCCAAAATGAAGAAGATGGAGGTGGGGTTAAAAGTGAAAAATCAACTCAAGGTTTCCCATTCACCAGCAGTATCTGAAGTTAGCAGCTACTCCTATAGTAAGTAATCTCTCATTTATCTCTTCTTACAGTGTAATCTGTTGTGGGGGCTTGTGGTGGAGGTTTCTGACCTCTTGGAGATGGGTCTGGTTTTGCTCATGAGTGAAAGGTGACCTCCTCCATGTTGAATCAATGCTGCTGCATCTTTGGGGTCAGCGTGAGTTGTCTGTCCAACTTGCTGTCCAAGAGGTAGCCAATATCAGCATGTCTCTCGCTGTCCTGTGTTGTAGTGATTGTCAGTGGGGAAAAACGCGTTGAAAAAGAAGGTGACCCTTGTTCTTGCTTTCGGTGGGAGTAGACACTCTCTTTCTACCTGTCAGTTGAGTACTAATAGCCTGTGCTCCAGGAGGTGGTTAACAGTTGACTTTTGAAGGCCTTGTTGAGTTGGGTGGGATTGACTTTAGGATTATGCCATGGAGTCAGATGGAGAAGGCAAAGCCTGCCAGGGAGCACTGATGTTCATGAGCATCCTCCTGGCTGATGGTGCTCAGCCTTCCCATCTCTCATCAGTGTTCATCTCTACTCTGGCATCCTGTGTACGGATTGCCATTTCTGAACCCGAAGTGCACCCAAGGCAAAGGTTCCACAGAGGTAGGGACCCCTGTTACAGAAGGAAAAATCTGAATTGCAGGTCATGTTGGGAAGGCGGTAGAACCAAAGGTAGAAGAGTCTTTAATGGTTCAGGCAGACAATGGGGCAGAGAGCATGTGAGGGACTTGGAGTTTATGGTCTGAGGCCTGATTGTGTAATTGTCTTAGCTCACTTACATACGCATCTTTTCTTTTGCTTGCAGCCATTTAAGTCCAGTGTTAAAACCCTTATGGGGTGTTTGTATGCATAACAAATATATTTCTCAGTGCAACACTGGTTTAGAAATTCCACTAATGGGGTAGATGATGAGCTAGTGATTCTCCAACGGAACAAATGTTTGACATGAAATTAGCCATTTACATGGCAAAATAGGAGCCATTGTGTCCACCGGACTTGAACACAGCCTTTGACTGATTGTGCTGTACACAGCACCCAACAGTTCACTTGAATGCGCTTCACTTCCAAGGACAGACACATGGCTCCTAAACTGGAACCTCTGGAGCTAATGGGGAGAGGAGGCTTGGGCTGTTCCTGGAGCTAAAAGCCTTGGCTCGTGTCAGAGGGAGCTTTTGCAGTGCTCTTGCACTTGGTACTACGGTTTCACAAACAAAAAGTGCCTCCTGGACCTAAGGGAGCTTCTGTCTGACCCCTCCGCTCTCCAGCAAGTCTCCTGGTGTAGGAAAGTGCCCCTTCGGCACACAAATCTTGGCTTAGGAGGATTCTTGTCACTGAGGAACTGACTCTGAAATGGCTCAGCTTTGGCACGTGGTTTTTCAGCTGTGTGCAGGTTCAGGGAGAGGGCTTTAGCCTGTCATTTGGTCACTGAAGCGTGATAGATTTGGGGAGGCAGGTCGAGCATATGGCAGCACCTCCCATGACTGGTGGGCTGCTCTTGTGGAGGAGGAGAAGCAGGACTGGTGCCAAGTCTTTCTGCCTCCTAACCTCATGATTTTCTAGCTGGAGTCCTGAAAACCTTGGGCATAGATCCAAAGGGCGAGCTGAGCATCCTATTCCCACAGATTTTAACAGAAGTCAGATGCCCAAAATCATTTGCGTAGTTGGGCTTTAGACCTTCTAAACTTGCTATCCCTCATTTCCTCCTCTCCACAACCAAAGCAGTGGAGGTGGGGAGCGATGCCTGACCTGAGCTGACGCTGGAGAGCGTCTGCTGCTGCTGCTCACAGGCTGGAACGGTCCCTGCCACAATGTCCATAATGTTGTGGAGCTGATGGTGCGTTCACAAGCAGGGAGGTGACAATTCATACCCGCTTTTATTGCATCCAAGGGTACCATATGCTTTTTGTTCCACTAATCAGATGTCAGAGGGGACCGCTGGATAACTTCTCATCGCCTGCAGGGCTTGGCAGCTTTGTAAAACCACGGTTCACCAACCAAGGAGTGACTTGGTCCCTGCTCCGTTTTGGTGTACTTTATATTGCATGCCGCAGAGTGTCTAGGGTAGCATGTTTGGAGTTAGACATTTGGAGTTAGACACGTTGCCTGCTTGGCAGCTGGACTCGCTCCGGCTGCCCATGTCGAAAACCCTCTGGGAGAGTTGGTTGATGTAGAAAAGGAGATTTAGGTCAGAGTGTTGAACATAACCGTGGTTAAGACTAATTCAGGTTGATGGTCCGGTTGTTGGCATTGCTGCGCTTTTGGTGGACATCTTTGTAGCGCAAGTGTCTACCTCAGTTTTCTGCTCCTGAGCTAAAAACACTCCTTGGATCTTGTGTTCAGGGAGGACAGGAGGCACATGGCCTAGGTAGAGAGTGTCTATTTCTGACCGAAAGAAGGAAATACGTTATTTCTGTGTTTATTCAGCTCCCACTTGCTGAGCCTGAGACTTGTCATGGAGGGACCTGGCAGGGATGGAAAATGGTGGCACACGGCCCCTCCTGCAGCCTCTTTCCCCTCGTGGTTTACAGCCTCTTCACAAAGAAACGCACCAAAGCACCCCCCTAAAAAACCCCAAACCCCCATTCCCCGATGTAATGTTCTTCCCACCCACTTTGACCACAGATACG
>NW_009605843.1:0-4409 GCF_000690535.1 Cariama cristata | reverse complement strand
TCCTTCTTCACTGACCTTGGGGTCTGCAGGGCTGTTGCTCTCCTATCTTCTCACTCCTGTCTCCGGCTGGAGTAGCACAGTTTTCTTTTACCCTTTAAGTCTGTTGTCCCAGAGACACTACTCCCACGGCTGATGGGCTTGGCCTTGGCCAGCAGCGGGTCCATCTTGGAGCCGGCCGGCATTGGCTCCATCGGACATGGGGGAAGCTTCTGGCAGCTTCTGGCAGCTTCTGACAGAAGCCACCCCTGTAGCCCCCCACTACCAAAATCTATCCATGCAAACCTGATACGGTGTGCCTGAGAGGAAGAGGAAACCACTGTGCATGATGGTTTGGATGTGGACACCGGCCTGGCTGGGAAACCATCTCAGGTCTTAGTGGACAACCAGGAAGACCACCTGAAGGCCAATCTCTGTGCAATTGGCAGGAGGGCTTGGAACACCCTGGGCTCATCAGTGATCTTCTCCTCCTTCTGCAGGTCTCTACTTTATCCCCGTCTCCTGCTTCCTGCTCTTTAATGTCTTTGACTGGACGGGTCGGAGTCTCACTGCCCTCTTCACATGGGTAAGCATGGGGCAAGGAGCAAATGCCCAGGCAGTCTCCATCCCCAGGCCCCTCGGCCACGGCTCCCGCTGGGGCTGCCATCCATGGCTTGGAGCAGGAAGGAGGTGCAGAGCCGACTCCTGCCTTGGCGTTAAGTCCTAAGCAGAGATTTACGGGTCAGAGCCGAGAGCCATAGTGTTGTCCTGTCCTCCTCCCACCTCTCTTTCAGCATGGCTTGGATGAAGCTGCCTCCTCCATTTCATCCCCTTTGTAAACAAACCTTCACTCCAGCTATGCAAACATCGAGACAGGATGGCGGCAGGGGTAGAGGGTGAAAGGCAGGGCAGCCCAAAATAAAACCTCTGGCCTCAGCACAGGACACAGCTGCTTTAAAGAGCCTTGTCCTGAGAGCAGGGCAAAGCCACACCATGTGGGTCACAGAGCCATCCCCTGCCACGTCCCCTTGCTCTCATCTCCCCTGCCCGGCTCAGAGCTGTTGGGGCTGAGTGATGGGAGCTGTGATGAGGGTGGGTGAGGAAGGGGGCTGTCCCATCTGTGTCTTTTCTTGCCCCTTCGCCCACCTCCCAAGCGCTGTTTCCCCCCCGCCCCCGTATTGTTCAGGCTGTTTGTTTGGAGAAACTCCTCGGCACCACGTGCCGTGGGGTCTGTCCAAGCCTGGCTTCCCCACGGCCTGGAGCTGCTTCTCCCTTGGCCCCTCACTGCTGGCCGCCTTTTTGAGCCGTGTTGCCTGGTGTCCAGGCCGCAGCCTCCGTGGTGGGATGACCCAGCAGGAGACATTTCCAAAACAAGGCTGTGTGGAAAGTCTGACTGCGTGCGGTTTAAGCCTTATTTCCCTGGTTGAGGCCCCGCTCACTCCTTTTCTCCTCAAGCAGGAGAGGCTGCTGCTCTTGCCAGTTTGCCCCCAGACACGGCAGCTGCCCTAACCTCAGCTTCCCCCTGTGCTCCTGAAGTGTCCTGTGGCAACACCAGCCCAGCAGCTCCCGAGGCAGCCGTGGGTCTCTTCTGAGCCCAGAGCAGTGAGCCCCTGTCATCTGCGACCCTGGCACCTCACCGAGGGGAGTCCAGACAGAGCCAGGCACATCTCGTACCAGGGGCTCCCTCGGTCCCAGCTGCAGGGACAACACAGGGGGACGATGCCTCCTTCTTCATCCCAGCCTCATGTGTCCAGGGACTCCGGATCTGAGGAGACCGTAACTCAGTCCATGCCTTTCCCAGCCTTGTCTGAAACAGCCCCAGCATAATCCCTTTCCCAGATTGCTGGATCTCGCCCCGCTTGGCTCTGGGGGATGGCGTAGGAGGCTGAAGAGCTGCTAAAGCCCAGTTTGCAGGCCCTGAGGTGCCAGAGGGGATTTACCTCAGCCGGCCTTGTCCTGCATGGTGGTTCGCTGCAGGAGGAGATTGCGTGAGTGTGCACAAGGCTCTCCTGCCTGTTGTTTCCAGCAAGGGCTTAGCAGTTGCTCGCAAGCCCAGCTCAGTATTTTTTGCCTCTAGTGCTGCTGCTCTCCAAGTCAGCTAGGATAGGACTTTCAGATGTAGTAGGACCTTCTTATCACAGCAGGTAGCGATGCTGAGATTTGTTGCAGTGGAGAAAGTCTCTCAGCAACTTTACCATCTCTGTGGCTCCTCCGCAGCCCCGGCGCAGGAGGGACAGCCTCTGTATAGCTCCTGCCGGCATGCCATGGGATGGGGAATGTCCACTTCTCAGCGGCTCAGTGACCTCTGGTTTTTTTTTTTCTCCCAGCCCGGGAAGGACAGCTGCCTCCTGCCAGTGATGGTGGCCCTCCGTGTCATCTTTATTCCCCTTTTCATGCTGTGCAACGTGCAACCCCGTGACTACCTGCCTGTCCTGTTCTCTCATGACGCCTGGTACATCGTCTTCATGATCTTCTTCTCCATCTCCAACGGCTACCTGGCCAGCCTTTGCATGTGCTTTGGGCCCAAGTGAGTAAGAGCTGGGGACAGGGGAAGGGTTGGTTACAACCCCAGATGCCAGCCCCAGCATGACTCGAGTCTGGCTCTGCCCAGCTCTGGCATCTGGAGAAGGGAATGCAGGCGCAGAGGGGAATCGTGTCACCCCACCTCAGGGAAGACAACCCCAGTGCCCCATCTCCCAGCCTTGTGCCTCCATATCCTAGAGGTGACAAAGCTATTTTCTGGGCTCTCCGTTTCCCCCACCCGCCACGCAGCGGGGATCTGGAGGGGAGCAAAGCGTGGCACAGCACCCACGGCAGGGAGAGCAGCCTTGCCTTGGTGCAGGAGCACAGACAGCACGAGGAACCCAGCTGGGGCTCAGCCAGGCAGACTGCAGTGCATGGGGGGGCAGGAGTCAGGGAGAGGTGTCCCTGGCACTGGGAGCTTCAGAGCAGCCTACCTGATGCGCTTTTTCTTTCTTTACGAGCCCCTAATGTGGAGGCAGGCTCTTGGAGCCAAGATGGATTTGCTCTTGCTGTTCCTCTGCTGCAGAGGAGCACAGCTTCGGGCTCCTCTGTGGCCTCCTCCCACCTCTCTGTTGAACTCGCAGCAGGGCACGCATCCCCAAGGATGGGTCTGACACCCGTTTCTCTCCTAGGAAAGTGCTTGCCCACGAAGCGGAGACAGCTGGAGCCGTCATGGCCTTTTTCCTGTCGCTGGGCTTGGCCCTAGGAGCTGCCATCTCCTTTCTGTTCCGAATTCTCATCTAGCAGAGGCACCGGGAGGGTGCAGGGACACCGAAGAGGCAGCTCCGCATCCTCCTCCAAGGCCCTGGACACCTCGGCGCCGTGGGGAGATAATCCGTGGGGAGATAACATCTCACACTTGCCCCTGCCAAATCGCACTGCCACGGCAGATGTACACCCAGGGACGGTTCCACTCCTGCAGGGTTGGCCTGGCTCCTGCCACACTCGGCTGTGTGATGCCTTCAGGCCTACGTGCCTTCTCCTTCCCCATGCTGTGTGTGTGTGTGTGTGTAAGACCCCTGGGACCTCACAGAGGTCCAGCTGCCTCCCATGCTAAATAATTTCCCCAGCTCAAGGCCAAAAGCCATTCTTAGCCGCCTCCTCACTGACAGAGTTGAAGGCTGGTATCCAGTGTTATTCCATCTCTTGCCCTTGTCCCCAAGGCACCTAGGGACTTGTTTTCCTCTCCTCTCCTTCCAGGAAGCCTGGAAACACCCCACACCATTTCTGCTGGTGAGCCCTAGGAACGGGGAGGGGAGCCCTAGCCAGCCTCGCTGTCCCCGCTCTCTGCTAGGCACACGTCCCCCTGCCCAGCAGCCCCCCAAGGACACAGACATCTGCGTCCTACCCGCATAAAGAGCCAACAGCAGGGGCTAGGCTGAGGGAGGAGGAGGAGGTCTCCACACCCCACCTTCTCCCATTCTCCTTGCCTTTCTTCCCTACTTTTTTTTTTTTTTTTGGTGATTCTGCCATTTCTTTCTGCCTCCTGGTTGTGTGCCAGGAGGTCCCAGCGTGGGCTGCAAGAGGAAAGGCTGTAACTCCCTTCCCTGCCCGCCTGTGTTGTGGGGGGAGGCCTGACCCTCTCCCTTGGCTTTCCCATCCCTTGTCCGTATAAATGTCTCTGTACAGTTGCCATTTTCTATAAAAAGACAAAACTAGGTGTTTGTGTGTGTCTCCATCGCCACAGGGGAGAGGGCTGCGGAGGGGCACACCGGTGTTTCCTGGGCATTCCCGGGGTCCCCTGGAGCCAGCATCGGGGGATGAAGCGATGTTTGTGCATCCCCCGCACAGGCAGGGCCAGCAGCTCCCTGCGACGGGGACACGACCAGCGTGGGAAGGGGGTGCTGCCCTCGGGGTACACCAAGAGCCCACCGGTATCTCTGATAAGAAGGGGCTGCACCTGCACATTT
>NW_009605842.1:0-1152 GCF_000690535.1 Cariama cristata | reverse complement strand
GGTGTGTTATTGAGGCTGGTTGGTCATCGAGCCCCCGTCCCCTTTCTGTCCTTAAGTGATGAATCCGGACCACGCCAGGGAAGGATGGAGGTTGGGGCATCGGGTCAGAGCAGGGCCTGGGGGGTTTGCAAGGTGCTGTGCGAGGGCCAGGGTTCCAGGGGAGGATTTGGCAGGGCTGGGGCGGCCGAGCACGCCGGCACCAGGGACCTGCGGCAGGCAGGGCTGCCCATGCCTTGGCCCCCCATTCCCAGTGGGAGGACGGGTGACGGGGGGCTGCTGCACGCCACAGAGGAGCCCAGTGACACCGGCAACCCGCTGAACAAACACTGAAATAATATGTAAGGTAAACAGGGGCGGAAATGGTTCTGGAAAATTCCTGCATGTTTGCCAAGGCGGTGGGAATGTCTTCTGGGCCCCCCCCCCCCAGGGCAGAGGGGATGGAGCATGACAGCACCTTGCCACCTAACTTTGAACGAAGGCACCGGTTCCTCCTCATCAACCTACTCTGGTGAGAGATGGCACTTCCCCTGCTCCCAGCGTTGCCGGCTGCCATGAGCTAATTAGTTCCCGGTGCGCACACCCAGCAGACCCGCTCTCAGGCTGGGAATGTGGGCTGCCTCCGTCTCACCTCCCCGGGTCTCCATCGGCAAGGGCAGGCACGCCACGGCCGGGCAGGGAGTCCCTGGGGCTGCTGGGATGAAAGATCCCGAGTGGTTTGTGCCTCTCCCGACACCTGCGCTCAGGTGGGCACGGTCCCACAAGCACATCCCCTGCACGAGGAGTCCTCTCTGCATCCGGACACGGCTCCTGTCTCTCCTGCCTTTAGATTTGGCTTGCTGGAGGCTGCGGGACGTGGGTGGGTTTTGGAGAACGCTCCCTACACCTGGGGAAAGCACCAGGTCAGCGGCATTCTTCAAGTGTCCTGCCCATGGGAAAAAGCGCTCGCCCATCGGTAGCTGCCTGGGATGCGTTAGCGCTCAGTCCCCCTCCCCTCCTCCTTTGCCAGATGGAGCGACTTGCGCGCCACGCGTCTCCAGCAAGTGGTGGGTGGATCATAGCAGCTATCAAGGTGGTCTTTTAAGCTGTCGCGCTTCTGGTGAAGGTATATTGGGAACTGTGGGAGTGTTTTTCCTGCGGGGAGAAAGTCCTGCT
>NW_009605841.1:25072-25292 GCF_000690535.1 Cariama cristata | reverse complement strand
CATCAACGCGGCACAGCTCGGTAGCGTAATCTAGCGTTTTAAAAGGTGAGGTCCGAGAGAGGCCAGAGACACCCCCCCAAACAAACAAGCCTACCAAACCCCACATAATGGAAGCGTTCTTCATTTCATAGAACCACAGAATGGTTTGGGTTGGAAGGGACCTTAAAGCCCACCCAGTTCCAACCCCGCTGCCATGGGCAGGGACACCTTCCACCAGACC
>NW_009605841.1:0-24934 GCF_000690535.1 Cariama cristata | reverse complement strand
CCTCATCTAAATCTTCCCTCTTCCAGTTTAAAGCCATTGCCCCTTGTCCTATCACTCCCTGCCCTTGTAAAAAGTCCCTCCCCAGCTTTCTTGTCGGCCCCTTTAGGTACTGGAAGGCTGCTCTAAGGTCTCCCCGGAGCCTTCTCTTCCCCAGGCTGAACAACCCCAGCTCTCTCAGCCTGTCCTCACAGCAGAGGATCTCCATGGCCTCCTCTGGACTTGCTCCTCTCAGAACCCACCCAGCTGCCCTCGGCACAGGCACCTCGTACATGACACGTGAACATGTGCGGAGTGCTGGCCTGGCCCAGGGAGCGACAAGTCAAGGCGCGTCAGGGCGGCCATATGGAAACCCTGTCCGTAACGCACATCTGCGATTGCTGATGAGAACCGGATCGATGACCCAGCGCTGCAAGGTGGGCGAGGTGCTGGGAGCAACCTCAGCAAAGCAAGCGACCCATGAAAACAGTTTCGTTAAGCTAGTCGACAAACCCCCAAAACTCCAACCATGATCCCTAGTCAACGGATACCTTTTAAAACAATATAATTTTGATTTCTCCCAGTGAGGATTTCCCCCCCCTTTTTTTTTTCCATAACAGTTTTAGCAAATCCCAACAGTTGCAAGAGTTAAAAGTTACTAAGCGCCCATCTTACTCTCCTGTAGGGCTTTTCCAGAAGCCCTCAAAGCTGCTTTGAATAATGGATGTCTATGTTAAGGAGAAAGACAAGTGAGATACAAAAAAGTCGGGTGAAATTAACTTTGCAGTTCCCCTAACAGGATCTCAGAGACGCTAAGGTTGCCCTGACATGCCTTACCCTCGCGCATCCATTTTAGTGGCAACGTGCGCTGCATGTTTCTAAAGGCTTTTTGAACTTGCAACACCATTTGATAAACACATGCCTGCATGGATGTTGCTGCTAATGGCAGAATTGCATGGCGGTAAAACAAAGCTAATACTATGTCTTGATATATTCATCGTGGAAAATAAATTGAAGTGGATTGATAAGATCTTAGCTGTATGAAAAACTTCTCCCTCCTCTAAACACACGGCCAGGTTCAACCCTAAGGTGTGTGGCTTCGTATATTTGGTCGACTTGCATAGTTGTGCCTACATTTTTAATATTCAGTTATTAAATTATAAGCATGTATAATAGATGTCTGCAGTTTTCCTTTCCCGATGAACCAAAGAATAACAACCCAGTGGGGAAGCAGCAAGGCTGCTTACTGGACATGGGCGCTGCCTACATACATTCATTTGGCTGCAGTAGTCGCAAGAAAGATAGTTAATACTGAAGGAAACGCCGCGTGGCTTGTCGGAAGTGGCGTTACTGTTTGTTATAGGTCTGCCTGTGCTATGTGGTGCTAATTAGACAGGCTGGACGTTAGAAAGAACTTCTTCACTGTTAGAGTCGTTAGGCATTGGAACAGGCTCCCCAGGGAGGTGGTGGAGTCATCGTCCCTGGAGATGTTCAAAAAACATTTAGATGTGGCACTTCAAGACATGGTTTAGTGGACAGGGTGGCATCAGGTATACGATTGGACTTGATGATCTTTGAGGTCTCTTCCAACCATAATGATTCTATGATTCTATGATTCTATGATTCTAATTAGAGAAAAGTCACTGCCCTGAGTCTTCTACACCTGCCTTGCGAGAGAACCTGACTCTTAACTCTGAGACTGGCAACTCTCAAGACAACGTGCAAGTGGATGGCGCAAAAAGCACTATACTGACTTGTTCTACATGTCATTTTCTAGGTTTGCTTTCTTCTAGTGTGGCCAGCAAAATTAAAAGGTCCTCTGGAGCCAGACATTATATTTTAGTAGCTCCCACAGTTGCAACGCTCTCAGCATTTCCACTCAGAGCAAGTCTTGGCCCTCTGAGGAGCGCCCTAGAAATCCCAAGATCTTGGGGATTTCTGCACCTTTCCCCTTTGTGAAAATGGCAGAGGACACCATCAGACCATAATTATGTGGTTGCATGCGCAGTGTTTTGCTGCGGGGGGTGGCACCGGTCAAACCTGCCAGGCTTTTTTGCCCATCCCTTCTCAGGGAGGAGGGTAGAGGACAGCAAGGGCAATGCTGATGGCTTGCAGCTGTGCCCTGACTGCCCTTCTGGCATCAGCATTGGTTTCCCGGGGTTGCCTGAAAAGAACCTCTGTTGGCGCTGTGTCCTCGATGAAAGGAGTTCATCTGGGGGTTGAAACAAATAAGAAAACCACTCCTATTTTCACTAAGAAAATTATCTAAATGAGAATACTAAATACTGTTTCAAGCGGTCCAGACAATGGGGTCCTTTCACATTCACTAAGTCAAACTTTCATTAACCCCAGCATGTGCCTTCCCGAAAGACAGGACTAAATTATCTATAATATTTTGCTTGAGGCGGTATTTTTCAGTAGTGTGATTCTACGATAACACCATTAACAGTAACGGACTGTCATATGTCCCGTGTGCTATTATTCAGGGGACTAACGTAGCAATAACAGCAATGGTATAAAGGAGGGGTGGCAGATGCCGACCGCTCTGAAATGCTGAGCAGATGTCTGGTGAGGATGGGGTGCTGTTTGGGAAGCCTTGCCTTGAAGTGCCGGGAGAAATGCTGCAGAGCGCAGCTTGCTAGGAGCCATCCTAGGTCAGAAAGGTATAATGTACAGATTCTGGGTGCCCAGCAAAAACCAGCTTGTAATGGAATTCCTTCTGTTGGAGAACATCCCTCCACCTAAGCAAGTTCAGGGTTTTTTTGCTTTTCATGGAGATGCAGCTGTATATGTATCATGTGTGATGTGCTATGGTGTGATATGGAGATCCAATGGACAATGGGGTTAGGATAGATTTTACCCAAAGCAGTTAGAAATGCAGCTGACTTTACACTTAAGTACTCGTGAGTTTACATTTAAGTAAATTCCTGAGTGCTTTGTTGAATCAGGGCCAAATTACAAAAAATAACACTAAATGCAAAAAAAGCAATGAAGCTGAATTTGCTTGAGTACACACTCTCAAGCTGTACATGAGAGTTTTGCTGAATGTGTATATTTTGCTAAATATATACAAAATGTTGCTTAAAAACCTGCTTGTCGATGCAGTGAGGGATAGGAAATGAGTAGTATAGCATATATTTCATAGCAAGGCACATTGTGGTAAATATCACAAAGACAAATCTATATAGTTACTAAAATGCAGAAACAGCGTTATGCTTGAAAAACCTACACAAAAAAATGACATAAAATCCAACATGCACAACCGAGAACAGAACCAGCCAAACTTGAGATTTGATTTAAATCTAAATATGCTACATATTTCATTAACTAGACAAGAACTGTACAGACACATCATCATTAAAATCCTCAGTACTGCACAGAACAGGCAGTTAAAATTACTGTAATTTATCTAGGAAAAATATCTACCCAAGAGCAAAAAAGCCCCTGATTTTTTTTTCCCCCAGATACTATTTTATCAAAAAAATTTGCACCTACAATTCAGACAGAGGTGGAAGCCTGAAGTTCTTACACTTCCACCTAAGGGCAGGCACAAATCAAGCAGTTCGAGATGAGAGTGAGACTTTTTATATAGAATTAATATCTGCATGAACAAATAACATACTTAAACCTCATGTGAGGAAAACCCAAAAGCACTTGATAGTTTGCTGGAGTTTATCAATAAGTGCATATACATGCATCCATGTGCACACATAGCTACAATCCTAGATAGCCGCTTCACGAGCTGAAATACGTTACTCACCATTTCTAATGTTTGTAATGAATGTGAGAGTTATGTGAGTTTTAAACATAAGCTTCTCTGTGTCCTTGGGGATTAAATTGGCATTTCAGCTTGAGGGTCGCATCTCTCTCATGCTCAGGTGGGCCTCTGCTGACGCCCAGTCACCTGGAACCCCCCCAATATTGTCCTTGGGAAAAGTATTTAACAACTTTGAGGTGTATGTGGATTTGCAGTCTACAGTGAGTTTTAAATTCATAATTACTCACACACAAATTCATTCCTATCCAGAGAGAGCTGGTATTAAGGAGGTAGCCTTACTCTTTTCACAGGAGAACCGGGACAGAATTTGGGATGTTGTCAACGTCTTCTTCGCTTTCCCCTTGGAGACTTCTTCAAGACTCCACTCCGCTAAACTACCAAACCCTGGGAAATAAATGTCAGTGTTGATGCTTTCTGTCGTCCCTGTAACACTTCATGTACTCTGTACCTGTGACAAAATTGCCCCCTTCTAGCAGGAAGTCTGTAATCTCCTTTCCGGAGGTCTGAACTTGCCCGTCACGCTGTCAGCCCAACAGCACCCATCAGGCCGGCTTGCAGATACCTCTGTTCCCATGGAACGTAGGAAAACAGGCTCGACAGTGATGAAGATCTTTAAGAGAACTGCCTTCCGCTGCTGGAAAGGTCAAGATCTTCCTCCTTCTTTAAGCAAATGGAAGCAGAAAAACTGTCACCGGAAAAAATTACCCTCTCAAGAAACTGTAATTTAGGTCAATCCTACCTGTTTGGAGCTAACAGCTGCCATCAGACTTTAGTCCCAAAGCCTGTACTGCCAAGAAACAGATGAAATGTACTCTTTTTGCCTGTCACACATATATTTTCATTCTCCGCTTCCTATTATCTCCTACTTATTATTCCCTACCTTTTTTTCTGGTCTTTCCAAATCCTTCTACACCAGGTTAATCAACACAGTCATAAGAAGACACAGGGCAAACTTGATGACATGCAGCTGTTATGCTAATTATATAGGGCACATTTATTTTGTCTCAATTGTCTCAATAAATTACATTTCTTACCCTTGCAAATATTAACACTACCTGATTGCTCACACCTCTCTGGTTTAGTCATAAGTACTCGTTGCTTTTTCTAAGGTGGAGGGGACAAATTACACGGGAAGATACATAGATACAGATTTAGGAAGGGGGAAGAAGTCAGTTACTTGTATTGAAATCTTTCCAAGGATGATTAAAAGTAAACAGCTGCAAACCTTAGCATTTTTGAAGTGGCAAAATTAAACATCGGTGGAAGCATGTTTAAAGCTGAACACCTGTAGAAGAAAGAGGAAGAAATTTTGCTCCTAGACGGATCCTATCTGCAAAAGCAGATACAAAGAGTGTATGATAGCCTTCAGTGAGGAATAAAAAAATAAATCAAATATCAGATGAGACAAACTCAGAGCAGCATTCTGAAATTTTGAAGGTATCATGCCCACGGCTTTGCTAATTAAAAATAATCCAGAATGACAATGTCTAATTCTTCACAAGGATCCATTTCGCCCCTTATAGCTACGCAAAGATGCCAGGGGTGACACGCAGAAAGCATTCACCCTTGCTCTGCTGTGCTGGCTAGGAGCAGGGGGGTTGCCCCCCTATTTCCATCTAGGAAGTATGAAGGCTGCCTTCACTTGCACCTCACCGTCCACTGCCTACAAGGCTTATAAAGACATCATCTGCCTTGAGATCTGCACCAAACACACCTCTGTACAGGTCACCAAGTCCTAAATGAACTAGTCCTAAATCCCCACGGGGGATTCTCATGAGCCTGCCTGCTGCTTTTGTAGGGGGGCAAAGGGAGCACAGAACACCGATGGACCAAATGTCTTTGATTTGTTGTTTTAAACCAGCATCCACAGATTTTACAGGCGCTGTTCTCCTTTCAATGAATGTCAGTTCAGGCCCCAGGCTTATTAGGGAACCTGAATTATCTCCAGAGGCTCGGGGGGGTAGATGAGCCCCTGGCATTTGGACATGCCTGGGTCGAGCTCGGCATGGCTGAGGCAGAAGCAAACTTCTAAATTGCACAGAGGTTTGGTCCTCCTGCAAACAGCAACAGGATCCAAGGGAGAGGGGAGAAAGAGCTGCAGGGCCTGCAGCAGCACACCAACAAGGTGCGTTTTCCCAAAGATGCACAACAAGCTGGAATGGGGTGAAAAACAGAAGTCGGGGGGAAATCAGGAGAGAGCCCCACATCTGCCTTTCACTCTGTGCTCTTCAGCATGTCAGAGATCACATTTTCTTCCCCACAAGCAAAATAAGGGGGAGAGGGAAGTCTTTGTGTTCTTTCTTCCTGGGTACATAACGCATATCTGTGTGTGCATAAATAAATAAACTGGGAGCAACTGCAGAGGAGGGGATTCTGTAAACAATAAAGCTGTTTGTACCATTTCATACCTTTGCCAACATTCAATACTTAAATGTTTCACTATGATTGTGTATTTCACAAATTATTGCATTCAAAGCAATTCTCTCATCACCTTTGGCAGGGTCAGCAAAGACTTCACCCCCTTGTATCAGCCTCTGGTGTGGATAACAGGGGCAACAGCCTGATGAAACGGGTACCATAAGTCACAAACCTGTTGAACCAGATAGTTAGGGGAGCAGAAAGAAAGGTGAAGTCTCAGCTTCCAGCATATTTTCCCCAGGTGTGACTTTGCCCTGCTCCTTCAGAGCCATTTTTATCAGCTGGAGAATTCTTGTTGCAATTTCAACATTTATAAAACAGTTTAAATCTAAAACTATCAGAGCAGAGAATGTCATATACTGGGTTTCTTTGATCTGGATCTCCAGGTTTCTAAAACTTCATTGGTTCAGAGAAGATTGCCACGAATATATTATTTGTTCTACTTCAAAATCATACGTTTTCAGAGACACCCACATAGCTTAGAAATAGATGCGCAAATGCATTAATTTTTGGTCTTGCTACATTTTGCAGAGTAGAAGTATAAGAGAAAAAGGAAAAAAGAATGTGAAACCGTCCTTACAAATTAAAGGTTTCATATCCTAATAAATAATTTCTTTCGCTGTTAGTAAACGCTTCCATTATCCCCTAATGTGGAGAAGCCTGCAGAGACTGGGTGTCTACTGCTGCCTCTTTAATCAGAAACCTGTTTTGACTGTTCTGTCAGGCAAACAGCAGAGCCTGGGCCGTACCTCTTTCCTATGCTCCGCGTAAAAATAAAGCAGCTGTTGAATAACTACACCGACACTCACAAAAGCACACACAGTGTAATGTTGGCTGTTCACCCAGCACAGTGTTTCCCTGGGTGAAAATGGGGTGGCTTTCCCGTGACCGCAGTGATGCTAAGGGCTTCCTTGAGCCTGTGGGTTGGGTTTTTACGGGAAGGATGATTGATGGGGATAACAGATTCAAGCAGCGGCTGAAGGTACCTGAGCCTCCTGTAAGCTTCCAAGGATGGAAACACTGAGAGAGAAACCTTCGAATGAAGAGCTAATTAATGGGTGCCATTGTGTGCTGGTTATCAGGAGGGCTCTAATTACAGGCTTAGAGGAAGACCGCAGAACTAATGAAGGAATTCACATTTAGTGGAGAATATCTTGCTCTGACATCAACCTCCGGGTGACGGGAGATGGGGAGACTGATGGGCTGACAAGGCTGCTTACATCTACAGAGCACGGGGCTGCCCACCTGCCTCTCTACCAGTAGCCAGGTTTAAAAGGAAAAGCTTTTTATCATGGAGGAGAACCAGGCAAACTAGAAGAGCCGTGCAAACTACATCACAGGCAAATGAACCCACAGGCAAAATTAAAAGCAATGGGAACCGCTTCATTTCAGAATGAGAAACTTGTGTTCTCTAAAAGGGCAAAACAGAACAGGAAACGGAGCCCTTGATTCTTCGACAGCTCTAACAGAATGAAACAACAACAACAAAATGCCCAGCAAAAAAAGAATTTGGATACTTCATGAGAATTACATAATTTTCACACTTTAATTAAATTACT
The DNA here is from genome assembly GCF_000690535.1 of Cariama cristata. NCBI lineage: Eukaryota > Metazoa > Chordata > Aves > Cariamiformes > Cariamidae > Cariama > Cariama cristata. The sequence continues at coordinate 17,203 of NW_009605841.1, read as the reverse complement.
GCTTTGGCTCAGACATTTTGCCATGGGCAAGAACTATACAGAATTGTTGTTGGGGGTTATTAGTTGTTTTTTGTTTGAAGTTCATAGCATTTAAAGAAAGAGGTTAGGAAAAAAAAAAAGACGGGCATGCAGAGCCCATAGAAATTAATGGGAAGACTTTTGTGGATCATGGAAAAGGCATTAAAGGGCTGGTGAGAAACCCTGATCCTTCCAAAATCAACAGCAATTCTGCCAGGATTTCAATCCTTATTTTTCAAAACATCCTGAAGTCTGTCCTCTGCTTTCGTACCTCTGTGGGAAGCAGAGTCACTTGCAAGCACAAGCGAGACATTCTCTCGCGAGCGGCGTTGCCATCACCTCGCCATTCAGCGCTGAGGGAGGAGGGGAGGATGTCAGCGCTACTCTCCTCCTAGGCAAGGCTCGTAGGTTTGTAGATCTGCATCCTTAAAAATTTCACACGCATCTTTCAGTCGAGTGCTGTTAGAGAAACTGATCTGAAGGTGGAATACGTACTATGCATCATTTTTAGGGAAGACCAGAGGTAATTTGACAGGTTGAACCAGTATGGAGGCATGTGATGCAAGTGGAAAGGTTTCACTACCTACTGGTATTCACCAGTTTTCAAGCTGAAACTCTGACACGCTATTTATATTCATTTCTATCAGTACCTACCTAGTTATAACACAAATTAGCCATAACTTTCATTTCATTACGACAAGATATGAGAAATCAAAAACATATTTCTCATCATGATGTTATTCTTCCAGTGCATACACAGGGTATTGCAGAAAAAAAAATTAAGGAGTTGTATTTTTTGGCTGATTATCTGTCAAACAGTCTGCTTGTGCAGGTCACAGTTCTGTAAGCAGTCAAATAAGCTCATGATGATACGCTGGAAATTACAATACTCATGTACAAGGCCACACACAAGCGTGCATACCCCTACGTGTTGGAAACACCCTATTTGTTTCCTGCTTTGTTTACTATCAAATCTCTTTATTTCTCTTTCATGCTCAGAGACAAGTAATTAGAAGCCTACTAATCAATAGACCATTTTATTATCCAGCGCAGCTCTGAATAATCCTTATAATTTAACTAGCTTCTGAGGAGGCCGGCAGGGAATACGCGGAGGAAACAAAGAATTTGACAAATACCAAGGGCTAGTCAGTACAAAGCAGCTTTCAAGAAAATAAAAAAGCTACCCGAGATTAGTTTTATGTAGTGGAATCAAAACAAGAGAAATGCAAATCTGTTTTTTCTTCTTTTCTTTGCAGTAGAATTCATGGCTGCTTTGCCCCAGCTAAGCCCTGGGGGTCAGGCATGCTTTGGCTGCGGGAGGTGGCATCTCCTCTGCGCCAGGGAGAGCTCCTTGGCCACAGGAGGGGTTTTTTTGCACAAAGAAGGGAAGGGAAGGGAAGGAGTATGTTATCCTCCCTCAAGGCTCCCTGACAGGTTTAGGTTTCTCTGTGAAGCCTTGTGAAGAGAAGGGGCAGCAGAGCTGGGCTGGCCCAGCAGCATCCTTGGGCAGCAAAGCCAGGTGCTCATCGGGCTCCATCAGAGTGCCCGTCCTTATGCCACTGGAGAAGTGGCTTTAGCACTGAAACTCTCCCAGTAAAGAAGCAGGAACATACTTTTTGCCACAATGTTCATATATTCACAGATTACAAAACCAGACAGTTCATCTGCTCGGATCTCCCCCCCCCCTTTTTTTTTTTTTTTTAAATGATATAATTGAATTTTATTTGGAATTCTAGAAGTGTATATTTATTTAATTGAAAGCAACTAGGATTATTATTCTTTGTCTATCAAAAATGTTTTCTGTGCTTTAAAGAAGACTATGGAATAAAAAGTAGGACAATGCAGAGTAAAAACATTAATTAAACAGTCCTGACCATATTTTCTATGCTCTTTCATTTCCTTGACAGCATAGCTGCACTATTCCCTCATTTATTGTTAATGAACTAAGTATATCCTTGCTTGGTCTTGCTACAGAATTAAAACAATAAAAATAAATAAACCCAGCCTAATGTTAAATTTAAGCCTTTAGGTCCATAAGAAATATTTACAACTCAAATCACAGTCAGGTTGGAATCACAGACTTTACAATATTTAACAAAATATTGCTGTAGCAAACGCATAAATAATCAAATGAATAAGACATGGCAGGATGGAAGTAGACTTTAAAAAAAAACAGGCTACAGATGCAAATGCTTGTGTATATATAATAAAAAGTCAAAAGTCACTATGCTTATAATTGATACAATTTTCACATTAAACTTATTTTACCTTGAAGTCCACAACTGGTGATCCAATATATTTCATTTATGAAATTATTTCTAAATGTTTAATTGGTGCAAAATATAAGCACAGCATCAGCTCTGAGGAGCTTGGACTCTAACAGGCACACACGACTGAGAGGTTTCTGGTGTCAGAAATCCAAAGAGAAAGCTTACCCAGCCCTTCAAAGTCAGAGTGCCAGTAGGAACCAAAATTTGGTTGGAAAAAAATCTCTGGGTCCTGCTTACTGGCCTAACATTTATTTCTCTGTCAAATCTTCTTTAGCTATTTTTTGCCAGATGACATGCCAGGTCATTCTTGTTTGGCTCCAGCTCTCAGTAGGACCATTCCCTCTGAGCAGGAGAGGTTGGACCAGAGACCTCCCCAAGTCCCTTCCACCAAGCCCCTTCCACCCGGAGTGGTCCTACAGGAAGGCAGAGCTGGAGGAGACCTCCTGGTTCAACAGGGCTAGAGCCCCTTATCATCACCAGCACAGGACCTTTTCATCAACTGAGCACACCGGTTCACTCTTAACTGTTATTCCTACTGGAACACCACTCTCTCCATACTCTCTTTTTATTCCCAACCTAAGTTTATCTGTGGCCAGTTTATCCCTTTTTTCTCTCATGTCACTTCAGTCCTTTGGCATAACTAGTCCTCTCCCTTCTCTGATTAATTTATTTTCACTTCTAGTCATTGTTTCGCTGTGTTAAAACAAGCCACATTCTTTTAGAGGATGGAAATGTGAACAAGGTCACATCAGATAAGCAAGGATGGGAACTCACAGCAGTTTTTATGCTCTACGATAACTACCTTAACGTCGTGGTTTTTTGAAGTACACTGGGATAAAGACATGCACGTTTCCAGTGGATCCAGAACACTGGTGTGCTGCAAGTGCCATGTAAAGCTGGGATGGCTGGCTGGTGGAGCTATACCCTTTTTTCCTCCTGTGGGACAGAATCTTTGCTGGTTCTCTCTCCCTTGACACCGGCCAGCAGGACAATTGCCTTTTCCATGGCCACAACACTCCCTCTTACTCATCCGGTTGTCATTTAGCACATGGCATGCTTTTACTTCTCATTCATTTCTAACTGATGAGCAATTAACTTGTAGCTGAATATCTTGTTATTCTTAAGTATGTGATTTTGCACTTGATACTAATGAATTCATCTCTCTGCTCCTACCCTAGTCTGCAGGGTCATTCAGCTTGATACCCTCATTTTCTCCATATTGACGATGCCTCCTTTCTTTGTATCATGACTAATCAGCACACCTCCACTTTTTGAGTTACTCCTGGGCTACAATTTTACTGCTGTTCATTACAGTTAGTGAGTCTCAAGGAAGAGGTGAGACTTGCAATCAACTAGCTCATCAACTAGGAGCAAAATATTGGTTTTCTATTCTTGGCAAGTTGCGTCTAAAGTCCTGGCTTCATCTTACGGCTATCTACAGCCTTTGTCCTGACTCACAATTTGGAAGAAGGTCATACCTACCGATTTATAAAGACAACAAGAGCTACAAGAAGAGAGTCAGGCAGAATGATAACAAAAAAGAAGAGAGGAGCAAGAGGCCAAAATAATCTGCAACAGTACTGCCCACACCATGAGAAGGAAGAAGGAGAAATGTGTCAGTCCCTGTAGAGAAAAGGAAATATTTTGAGCCAGACCTTTATTCTGACCAACAGTGGTATCCCTTGTTGACAAATAAAATTGATCCTATTAGCAAAATACATCCTCAGTAAAATGAACAACTCCTTGTTTTTTTCTGCAGCTGTAACAGAGTAATTGATTAATACTGCAGAAGCCAAGAAGAAATAGCGTATGTGACATCACGTTCATACTTTATCAGACAGATTAAGTAAAGTTTTGAGGCCTCGTGTTCATTCTTTGCAGACTGGTGAATTCCATCTGTTAAAAATGAATTTCCAGTTGGCACACAGAAAACAACTGCACTGTTGTATAAGCATCTCCACTAAGCTTTGTCATTTATTTCTGTAATTAAAACCATTTTGAGAAAGATGTAGTCAGTTCAAGCAAATTACATGTTACAATAAAACAATTCTAATAACAATCCAGCAGTTATTAATGAATACTCAATTCTATATAGGAAAGTATTAACTGGAGTAGCTCCTGAACAGGATTATTGCTATTTTCGGGCTTTTAAATGTGTTTTCTGCACAGAATATGGTAGTTACATTTGCATAATAATCATAAATCCAATCCAGAAATGTAATTTTATTTTTCTGATTAACCCGTCTGTTAATTTGTCAAGGGCTCTGAACATCTGAAATGGTGGAGTAGAGGATAAGTTAATGATATGTCTTTTTCGTGGGATTTAGTAACTAGAAACAAGCAGGGAACTGAAGGATGAAATTTTTAAAACAACTTTTATTGATTGTAAAAACATGGTTTACAGTTTCTTAGATCTGTCTGAGTAGTGCTTGCCAGCCTTTCCTCACCTCTCCAATCCCAAGAAAAGCAGCAAAGAAATAATTCTGATTAATTGTTTAGAAAATAGAAAAATTGTGTGTCTCCTAGAGCCTTTCCTAACAGAATGTACTGTGGCTAAAAGCCTACTGGCAAATCACTGCACACAGATGACTTCAACATGTGCTCGCACACAGAGCCAGAAAAACAACCTCTGAGTAAGGAGTTTTGCTTTTGCAAGTGTTAAGGATTTGCCAATCATTTTCCTTTCTCTTCTTGCCTTCAGGGGAACCATTTCAGTTCATTAAAGACCATCACTGCCCAGGTACCTTTGGAGGAGGTAACTCCACCAATTAACGTCATGGCCCTAGAACACCGAGCTCCAAAGAGACCATGCAACTGGGTGAAGAAGCTCTGGAGATACTCAGCAGTTTGCCTCAGGACAAGACCTGTGGTAAAATGAGGCAATGGGGCAGCTCAGTTCAATCAGAAAACTTCTCCCCATAATTGTATCGAGCTCAATGACTGAGACAACACTAAGGATCATGACCTCATACGTTTGTGGAAGTTCTGACCTTTCAAGGACAAGTTGATGATTTATCCTCTGACAAGGACAGGCTATGAAGGCAAAGCCCATCATATGATGAAATGATCATGCCCTTCTCGACATTCAGAAATCTTCTGTTAGGAAGGGGCTACCTAAATACACAATACTGTCGTTGTTTTATGACATAAAAACCTGTAACTTCCCCTACAAAACAATGTTCTTTTAAAAGCACTGCACACAACATTGTCAACTGAAACAGCAAAATTCCCTGATAACTGGACCACGGGAAAAGTGTGGTACAAGAGCCACTGTTAAACAGTAAGCTCCTGAGATGTAAGATGAGCTGTTTGAGAAGGTATGTAGCTCATAAATGTATGTGTGGTTAAACATCTGGAAAATAACATCACTCTCCTCACAGTTCCATCTTCTGCTTTGGTCTCCAAATAAATTCTTATCGCCAGAGCCTTCCAAGTAGGCTTATCTCAGCCTAAGAAGCAAAAGAAAGGTAGTTTTATAGTGGCACAGATGGCTATGTTCATGCACCTTTTCCTCTTACAAGTGGTGGCTTGTCATGAACACTTTTATAGCTGAAACTCAAGAAATACATACCTCAATCAATTATGTCCCCAGTGTTCAAATTTGACACGTGTAACACATTCTTTGCTACAAAGAAGAAAGCACCTTTCTCACAGGCTACTACTGCATCTTGCTTCATAAAGACAACTGTGTATTTTTATTTCATGGTAGTCCAGTGCTGCGACTGAGCGGTGACTTAATAGTCTGAAATTAGCTGGCCCATCCCAAACCTGAGACATGTCATTCTGCCGATGACATCGTCAAGAAATGGTACTTGATGCCTTTCCCTCTCTCCATAATTAGAAGCCTTGAGGGTTTATTTTTTTGTTAAAAATAAATCCTCCCAAAACAAAAACTGTAAGGAAATCTCATTCCTCTATAACAGGCGACTAAATCACAAGAAAACTCATACAAACCAAACAAAGGAGAGAAGGAAACAAGGAGTTTACATCATTTTTGGCAAAAATGCCACTGCAGATTAAAAATCCACTGAAAGCAGAAGTATACGGCCAAATACAAAAGAGGTCAGGTTCTATATAAATGTTCTTTCACATGAAAATTACTCATCAAGCCTCCCTGAGGTCTCTTCTCCCCTTTCCTGGAGATCACAGAAGGGCTCACCAAAATCAACAACCCAACCAGACTGGAGTCTTAGCCTACGCAAGTGGATTAACACCAGGTGAACTGAGACACCGGTTGGGACCAGCATAGATTTCACTGTTAGGTTGCCGATACGGACTTGCTCACAAGACAGGTGTTCGGCACAAAGCAATAAAGCCTCCTTCTGCACCCACACTTGCGTGCACTATGTAAAAGTCAATTCAAGGAGACACCTACTTGAGGCAGGAGCTGCCCATTTCTACATATACCAACTTAGAAACTTTTTCCTGAAAGTTTCACCACCGATGGCAGTCACCTCAGTGTTCCCAGAAAGGAAAAACTTAAGGCAGTTATTACTGCAAGAGAACAACAGAGCCATGGGGAATTAGCAGATGAAAGGATGCTGCTAAAGTTCAGTGAGAAATGGCAACTTGAGAAATGCTGTTGCTTCAGAAAAAAAAATATGGGCAACAGGTTTTGAGGGGGAAAAATAATAATAATTAAATAGGCTGAATAAAAGGGAGGAAGAATGCAGAGAGTAATCAACCAGAATTTTTCAGCAGAGGAGCAAATCTAGACGTATGCAATTAATTATGGAAAATAGGACAATTAATGAAAAATACAAAGGAAACACATATGGAAAAATTAAGAAACGATCTGTTGTGTGGGTGAGAGTGAACACAGAGAAAGACAACATCAGATATAATATGCTACTAAAGCTTTTTCTTTCCTCCTATCCCTTTGCTTTTCAAACTCTTGCAAAACATTACCTCATCTGTTTTTGTTTTTTTTTTTTTTTTCTTTTATCCCTAGTGTGCAAACTCACATTTCTCGTCATTGTCTTTTCCACTGCAGAGAAAAAACTCTTATCTAGCCAGAGTGCCATCACAGGGAGACAATGGTATGCACAGCTGACTGTGTCTTCAAGTACATTTGTGTGTATTTGCTAAATACGTTTTCAGTGTGTTCTCCCACCTCTTCATAGCAGAAGTTCAGGGAGTTGAAACATCAAGAAACGTCTGTTTGGAAATCAGTCTCAGATATACGTGTGTGTGTGTGTGTGTCCCATTTCTTGAGTGGGTTTTAAGTAATCAGAGGAAAATGGACATGCTACATATTGTTTAATCAGTGGATAATGCAAAAGCATCAAGTATCTTCTTTAAAAGTATTTTCTATAATCTCTGTAGCTCCTAACCTGCAATTCTTTCGAAGAAGAGAAGCTTCAGACAATAGATTGTTCCGGCACACAAAACTTCACTAAAATCCTGAGTGAATTGGCTTATTTACTTACATATATGCTTTGTAACTTATATTTTTCTTCAAATAATACATTTCCACTGATAAAAAAAAGTTTTACTTTTAAACTGTCGCAGCTTAACTTTTGTTTCTGAATTTTGAAGGATGTTTTAATGGAGTCAGTTTTCTTCATTGTTTTAAAGCAACCTGCACCTTCAGCACTGTAAGCACATATGTATTTACAGCTCTGCTTCCCAAAAAAACTGTTTCGGGGGCATTCAGTGTGCGGTAGAGTATAGCGCAAAAGACGATCACAGAGATAGGCTTGTGATCCGAGGTCTGGCACTGAGCTACTTCAGCCTGAACCATAAACAAATGCAAATTTCACAGCCTTCCCACTAATATACATCTTCAACCAAAGAACAACCCCTTTGTGATTTATGCCACCGCTTCTTTTGCTGCTGAACATCTCCCAGATGTCCTCATCACTTTAGGATACTGCCCTTCAAATTTGCTTTATAATGTGCCTTGTGCATTTCATAAATCAAGGCTGAACTCCTCACTTCTGTGCATTACTCCTGAAAATAACCTCACACATCTTCTGAAGTATGATCCATTCACTTGATGAAACGCTAAGATTTTTCCTTAATGTGTCCTGGTCAAATTCATAATTATAGCAGATATCCCATTAAATGTTCCATGTAATAATTAGATGATAACTTGATGACTCCACTGGACAAGGCAGAGAATAAGATCTGTGTGAAATCTCCTCTTTCTGGTGCAGAGTCACAGAGCTGGAATCTGACTGCTCACGTATAAAGTCAGCAAATTCAAGGAAGTTACAAAGCTACATTAGACCATCAGGAGGAGATTCTGAGTAACTCTTCAGTGACAGGAGCTTTAGGCACAATCCAGAAAAAACAGCCTCTACTGCGGAGAATTGCTGAAACGGCTCAGATGCGGCTGGGCTTCACGTCTGGTTCAACGGGGAAAACCCTAAGGTAAGGTACCTAAAGAACTCTGCCACCCAGATTTCAGACCAAAATTAATTTAGGTGCCCAGAAGCTTTTGCCAACTAGTATTTGGACTACTTTTTAAACATTTTTTTTTTTTAATTGCCCATATTCTATCTAAACCTCATTTTTAGGTGTTGGAGGCCTCTATGGCTCTTGCCCTATAGCCCTTAAAGCATGTGGTGAGCTTCCACGGTTTTTAGCAAGTTTTAAGAGGATCTGTATTGGCTTGTCATATTTTGCTGTTTACAAAAGTAAACCAAATAATTTTAAAGAGTCCGCTTAGGAGTTTAAGCAAGACTTATTTACATGCAAATAAAAAACATAATAATGCTCCATACAGAAAAAATAGCATATGTGTTGAGGGGAAGGAAGAGTTTAAGGAAAGACAAACTAGTGCACAGGTAACTTTGATGAATAAATCCCATCTAATATAGTAGTAATGATATCCAAAGATTATATAAAAATTATTCTACCAAACTTAATTAGCAAATTGGTTTTTGTTTTGTTTCAGTGGTACCCCAGAAATTTTGGAATGATGTATTTGTATTAAATTTTACAGGACATTTCAAAACCTATTGGAAGCTTATAATTTTCTAGTAAATTATATAGTGACCTTTTTGTAATGCTTAAGGCCACAATACTCAGGCTAGGTATTTTTCAAATAGTGCAACATGGTTTTAATTTAGGAAAATGTACACATAGGACATGCAGAATGTTCTAAATTATTCTACATTTGACAAGATTTCAGAAGTCACGTCTATTATTGCAATATTTTTCCCACAGAGTGCTTCCTTCATGTCTACACAGAAATAGCCCCTGAAATGTCAAAAAATACAGAAGCTAGATGGCTGCTTGTTGACCTGTCAGATCACAAGTTGCCAGACTCTCATGGCAAGAACAACTGCAAGGCCAGATGACAATCAAATTCCACCCTTAATTACTTCTGCCATGGAGTCTAAATATATGCCCAGCTTGGGCCAAAATCATGTCGTGCTATGTCTAGCTGGTACGTGTCGAGGGACTGTGTCCTTCGTTCTCTACTGATATACAGAGGTATCAACAAGGATAAATTCAGTATGGGGATTGTAGCAGGTACTGAGACCTCACTTGATATATGTACATATGCATGTCAACTGAGATAATATACTTGGGCATGGTAGGCAAAAAAGAACATAAATCACTGTCAAGACAGGCTGCTGTACTCCCTGGAAGAGTCATGGTGCTTTACTGCTTTACTGAATCCAGGTGCCTTCTTTTTTCCAAATGAGATTTTGATTAAGAATTATTATGTCTTGAAGTCTTTTAACCCCAAGCCCTCATCCTTTTGACTGCCACTTCAAAACATGTGTTCTAAGTAATAAAGTAACCTCACAGAGATTACAACCATGCAGGCATTAGCGAAATCCAACTTGAAATGAACAGAAGCCGCCAGTGGTATTTGTCAATCTGACTTTCTTATGAAGTCAGGCTACATTGCCTCTGTAAATGTAATTTTTAATCTGTTGGCCACTTACATATTTGCTATAAAGAAACAAGCATACTTTTTCTTTCATTAGGATAAAGGTTGAAAATCATCTTGAAGTATAAACATCACCAGACAGTAAAAGTGCTAAAAGGTATGAGAGGTCCAGAAGGTGCAACTTAGGCTGACCTTATTTTTCAAAGATAGAAGAATGAGTTTCTCCTAAGTGCCTGGTGCTGGAAGCTTAGCTTTTAAAAATAGACCATTAGACACAAAAATAAAATGACAACCACTTCTGTGAGCTGCAGTCTTTCTCAGGATCAGTGTTCTGCCTGGTTTTGCTACCCTTACACATGAATACATAATTTGCAAATAAATCAGAATCTGATGACAAAATGAGCTATACAGTTCTGACATTTAAAATTTTACAGAATCATTACCTTAACATGTCCCTCAAAACTGAAAAAGACACTGCACAACATATACAAATCATTGAGTCACTCCAAAAATGTAAGCAGGGAGAGCTTTATATAGTAGCAATCCTATACAACCATTCAAGAAAAGCAATCATATCTGTACTGTGCCGTATTTTCTAAGACCAAATGAAGCATAGCTGCTTTTTGTATCACTCAGATTGGCCATTTTCTTTCACACCTTCATGTTCTATTATTTGTGTCACTGCAGCTAGAATTGCAAGATTTATTTAGGAACAATACTTTATCAATCGTGAAACACAATGCATAGTCCAATCTCACAGCCCATATGCTTTAAATAATATTTGACACCTCATCTTAACTCACAGAAGCATAAGAACCGGTAGCCTGAATTAGGGACTTTAGTGGTAGCTATTAGACATTAATAGCCCTTTTCCCTATACATTCTCATCTTTTTCATTTTCTGTTTCATTTTCAGTGTTATTTTATTGCATTGTTTTATAATGAGAAGACAATTGCAAGAGATCTGTCTATGAAATAGTGCTCCTTCTCATCTAAATAGAGAACATGAGTGAAGCATTTCAGGACAGTGACAATTTTGCCAAACTTCCACCACCTTTTTTCGCTCAGTTAAAAAAGTGGAAAGTACTGTTTTCTTTAAATTTACTTGAAAAAACATCCTGATCAAATAATCCTGCTTCCATCCCATTTACTTCATGTGGAGGCTAAAACTGAACCTACATGGTTACTATTTAAGGGATCACAGAGAATCCTAGCACCAGGCTATTTGAAGAGAAAAGAAAACAAACAAACCTCAAAATCCCAGATGGGTTTTATTTTACGTGTTCCCAAGGTCATTTAAGCATCACTGACACAGAGGCGTAACTATGATGTCTCCTTCCCAGTTGAGGGACAGGAAACTCTAAAATGAGGTCTTTCCTTTGTGGACGACTGGCAATGGAGAACTCCTGCAGTACTTGTGGGACTACAGATCTCGTGGCTAGTGGTTCATATGGATGGGCTACAGGGCAGCTTTGTTCATGTGCCAACCCCATCACGGCATCAGCACGCTGATGGCTTTGTTCCCAAGAGCCATCTCTTTGGTGTCTCCAGAACTCAAAATCTCCTTACTGGTTGTGAACAAGGATGCTTTTCTATAAGAGGGACTTTTATTACGTATGTCTAGGAAAAAAAATACTCTCAGTCCTGTGTTCTGTGAAGGTAACTCTTCTCATAATGCGAGATAAAAAGAAATTATTTGAAAGGCAGACTACATGACAGAGATAAGATCATTCATTAGTTGGGTTTATGCATTGGGGTAGGGGCTAGCACCTAGGAGAAGTACAGTGCACTGTTATGGGTCCAATGGGGAGTAACTGTGAAGAGCTAAAGACGCACAGAAATGAAAAGATTTAGCAGCTGGGCACAGGAGAAAGATGGTGAGGCGAGTTGAAAGGTTCATGTTTCAGCTTTCTGCAGAATTAGCATGCCTCTCTGTGCACTAATATTAATGCTTTTGGAGAATGTTTCTATTTTAACATTGATTGGCAGCAATGTTAGAAAAAAATTAAGAAACACTTTGGCTATGACCCTACTCTTGAATCTCATGAGTTGAACTAGTTAAGGCTATAAATGGAATGACTGTCAAGCCTCTATGCCACAGGACAGGTGTTTCTAAAAGCATCTCTGAAGCCTGACACAGCTGGTTAGAAGAATAGATTTGTCAAAGAGAGGCCACAGAGACAGGAGAAAGGCCTGATTCTGAAAGCAGAAATATATACTAAAAGTCAAAGAAAAGAAATAAAAAAAGTCTCCACAAGTCTGCTGTGAAGTGGCTGAAATACATAAAAGGATTTTCAATAGCATGTTTTTCTCCCCACATAACTGAGGAGACCAACTAAAATTTCTCCTTGCATTTTTACCCATGTAGTTTTATTCCAGATGCTTACGCACACGGCTACTCACATTTACAGCACTGCAATTCAGCAGAGAGCCAGCATCTGGTCCCATGTGAGCCTGAGAGTGCCCACCTTCCAGAAAACAGGAGTAGGAGGCACTGGAAATCAGGCTGGAGTCAGGATCCCGCTTGTAGCTGCAGACAGGGTGGTTCTTTGCAACCTCTCATATCAAAGCACTCTCAGTGTCTAAAACCATTAAGACAAATACACGTTGAACTGAGCTAGCCAACTCAAAAAAGATGTTGATTTCTGATCTGTGTTTTGTGCAGATAAGGACATCTGCTCTTTGGACAAAAATGGATGGCAACCCCAAACTTGTCCAGATAAAAAAAGAAGGGAAAAAAACCTGCAGAGTTACTGCAGTCTTCTCCACATGCGAGCTCACTGGACTTCACTGCCATCTGCAAAAACTGTAAAGCATTATTGAAAGGGCAAAAATGATGAGGTGAAGCTGTTCAAATGCCTGGGGTTGCTAAATCCAGGTTTTTCTCATTCCTCATCCTGGGTATTATTCAAATGCACTCTTCTTTGTTGGCAAAATCAAGGCAATTTTTGGTGGTGTTTGAAAATGATAGCCCAGAAAAATGAAAGAACATCAAATATCACGTCTTGAATGATATATACATTGCCAGGCTTATGTAAAAGATGGAGCATCAGCAAGGAACAAATACTCAAACCCAGTACAATACAACCATAAAATACATTGGGCAAACCTCGAAACACCAATTGGCATACAACCTACTTGATAGCTAATAAAATATGTGAATAGAAAAAGGAGAAGTGATATTTAAAGCACAGTACATACAGAAAAACTGTTGCAATATTTTGCACTAAATTATGCAATTCAGATAAATACTAGAAATGTAACGTTGTCAAAGTAACACCAAAGTTGATGCTATGGGACTAGTTTGAAGTTCAAGCCATTCAGCATGAAGTATTAGAAGAAATAAATTTAGTTCTCAACTTCAATTTACAGCTTGGAGGAGAAGCTTTCCTGCCAGGGAATACATCTCCGCCATCAACAGTGGGCCATAACAAATAGACCTGGTTGCCTGGAACACCCATGACAGGGAAAAGATTAAATCCAATAAAATAGAAGTCACCAGAACTCCCCAATTCACAGCAATTGATTAATCATCTATTATATGAGGCAAATGATTTAGAAATGTCTCTGTTCAGACAATGAAGGGAGTTAATATCTATAGGCTGAACTAGCATGCATGGTTTTTCTAGACTGGCAAGGATGACTTATCTTATTTACTGGTTTGGGCATTATTATTCTTTTGAAGCTTACATTTATGTCTGAAGACAAGCTATAAAGCAGAGCTGTTCAGTCTCACTGTTTGTTATTAACAGATGACCTTCTCATAGGTCTTAAAATATCTTGAATATGCAAACTCCATTATACCAGAACAGTTTCAGCCCCACAGGAGAGCAATAAAAATGACCTGGGAAGTCTTCTATTACAATAATTATTCTAGATGAAAGTACCAGCCATTTCCAAAGTTTAGGTTTATTAGTGTATTAATAAAATGTTATAGCGATACTCCTGTGAAACCATTGTTCTCGTCTTTTCTAGCACATACACGTGTGGCGAGTTTTCATTGTAAGACCTTCAGGTCTTATGGTATCTGGCACTGTTCTCTAAACCCCAGCCCTTGCAAATGCATATATCATAATCTCATTTCGGTTTTTAGAAAGCTGAATTGCTAGCTCTCTGGTCTGCAGAGTAAAACTTGACAATGTGAACAAAGTTGCAGATACCAAAAGACAGATTAAAAAAAAAGAATAAAGAAGTTATCATTATGGCAATGCTAGAAGGGTTGCACTTAGTTTTTAATAGCATTTATCTTGAAGTACTTCTCTTATTATTCATGTTTTGGTTGCCTCACCTAAAAAGATGGGGACTTGCTGCAGGAGAAGAACCAGGAACAAATCAGTGCCTGGACTACTGATACATGGAGAAGGGCTGAGGTTTGATCCTTTTCTGGAAACAGTAAGAAACATCCTCACTGCTGCAACTGCAGGAGTCAGCACCAAGCTGAAGGATAACTTTGGGTCTAGCCCACTGCAGGGCAACAGGGAACAAGAGTTGTTTTCTGCACTCAAACAGAATTTTAATCTCCAGACGCATCCTGCCCTTCTTTTCACCTGCAGAACTCTCCTTGTATGAGTAAAAGCATCAGCAGAAGCCAGGAAGACCTACAGGGTCTGTAAGACTCTTCCCTCCCACTCCCTAACTCCTCATCTCATGCAGCTTGGTTTCCAAAGCTGAGGGCTTCAGACCTGGGCAGACGAAGACAGGAATATGTGGGGAAATTCCAGATGCTGTGGTTCAGTGTAAACATATCAATCCTGATAGGCCATTTTTGATGCATCATAACAACAGCTGTTGAGTACAATAAATTATGCTTAATGTGAAATATGTTTTCCATTTACAAAATAAGAAAAACTGTCAATTCGAGCCAAGAGTCTGGAATTGCATGAAACATAATTACCTATCTGAAATGCTATTAAGACAAGGGAAAAGCACCCTCCGAAGCACACTGTGACCTTTCAGTGACATGATATCAAGTCAATTATCTGGCTGCCACGGAACTCAGACTCTCCAGTGAGGCTGATGGCACATGACCTTAACAGCAAGGGGCCATCTGACATTGAAAAAAAAAAAAAGAAAGAAAAAAGAAAAACAGCTGGAGGATAGTAAAGGGGAACATGATCACAGTGCGTACTAGTGAAGCAGAAAAAAATTTTTAAAATTCGCAATTCTTGCACAAACAATGCTGACTGATAGAGGAGGAAGAGCAATTTAGAGAGGGGAAAAAGAAATAAGTAGGAATAGAGAAAGAGACTGAAAGTCAAAGGCCATGCCAGTGCCAAAACAAACCATGACTTTGACATAACTGTAATTTATTCATGGAGCATAGCAACCTAACAGATCAGTTTGATCCTTATTTCTGGACTGGCAGCCCTTTCATGGGTTTATTGCCTCTGTTATCGCCTCACCCACCGTACGTTCAGCTCATCTGTGTTATCCTGAGAAGTTATTCAGGAGCTGAAAGCCGTGCCGGCGGGAGCTAATGGCCATGCTGAGCTGGGTGGGCAATGGAGGTAAGGGGCAGGTCCAGAAGCTGCTGAGCAAATGCACCAGCATCACGTGCACAAGGTATGATGCAAGATTTCTCTGCTGTCATGGGGTGGCTCTTGGGGACCCCAAGGCTACACACACGCCTGAAAACCTTGTTTTGGTGAACTCCTACCTTTTCCATAATATCCTTTGAAAAATGTGCCCGTGCCAGTCACAATAGTGTAGCCACTAAACTGCCTTATGTACCAGATGTTCACCATTTAATCAGTGTTTTGGTTAAATGGGGTTCTAACAAATGAAGCTACGCATCAACTCAAACGCTTACAGTTTATTTTATGTAGACAGACCTTTAAAAGCAGCTTGTTTTCAAAATCTGTAGGCAAATATGAACAGGCAATGATTAGAGATGTGTTTTTAGAGTCTTTGGAGATCTAGATCAGGCCCTCAGCTGGGAGTTGTGAACAACAGATAATGCCAGAGGAGGAAAAATGAAACTACGGGTGGATTTATTGTATGTAGTTTGATACAGTGAAAGCAGGTGCAGTGACATGTCTTCATTATTACTTAATCCTTCCATCTCATAGATATGGGGATTGGGACAATGATGGGGGTTGGAACTGTGGTGCAGAATACTGAACTGAGATAATCTAATTTACTTTAGTGTCTGCATCTGTATTCAAACTCAGCTGTTCATGAAGCAAAACAAAAAAATACATTTTGCCCTTTTTGAAGCCATTTTTTGGCTGTTTCAATTATTTAACTAAGCTTCTCAGTAAAAATAAATGCCAAAACAGCTTTGCAGAAACCTCCCTCTCAAAAAAACCCACTGAGCAGAGAAATGTGAAGAAAGGCAGAAAGACGAAAAACTTATTTCATTCCAAGCATGGACTGACTGCGTATAAATTAATCATACAACATAGGGAAGGGAAGAGCAAATCTCCATGAGATATAATTGTGTCATGTATCACAAAACAGATTCAGGGCACACCGTGGTGGAACTGAGCATAAGTGACAGCAAAGGTGCAGTGCTATGGCAAATGCATTTGTGATTTTAAAAAAAAAAAAAAAAAAAAAAAAATATTAATAATTATCTCCAAAGAGAGAAAGAAAAATAATTGCAGGACTTAAGAGCACCTGCTGTCAGCCAGTCTATGGTGGAGCACTGATACTGTCACCCTTACGATGAGGCAAGAAGGGGATCTGAGAGTCAGGAAGTCATAGAATAAGACATACGTTTAAAGAAAAGTCTTCAGGTGATCTACACAAAACAAAATCTGTTCTTTTATAATGCCAGATTTGTATTTCTCACCATTTAAATCACAAGATGCTGCTTTTGCTTTTAGGAGTAGAACAGAGCCCTTGTAATGGCACTATAATGAATATCAAAGAAAGGAATGTCAAGGGCAGCAACACTCTGTCACACAAACAGTCTTGTAGACAAAGCAGGATCTCAGGGCATCTTCACATGCTATTCAGTATTCAACGACAAGATCACAAACTGCATCCAGCCTCTGCGAAAGTCCAAGAGGAAAGGAACAGGCAACTTTGCCTTAATTTACCTAGCCTACACAGGAGCCAAGCAG
>NW_009605840.1:0-825 GCF_000690535.1 Cariama cristata | reverse complement strand
TGCCCGCTCCCGGGGGCTGCGGGGGCTCGGTGGAGCATCCCGGGGGATGTGGGTACCTGCTGTGGGTACTGGGGGTCCTTCTTCGGTACCAAAAGATGGGTGCGAGCGGCCCACCGCCGCCACCACCACAAGCACACTCCTGCTCTGCCCCCTTAAAAACCTGCATAAAACCACCTTCTGCTATTTTTATTTAAGGGGCTCTCGTTCCTTTTTTGGGAAGCAGGGAGGAGACCCCCCTCCTCTCCAGGCCAAACAAGACGCATGGCTTTCGGCCGTTTGATTACTTTTAAGTGTATATTTTTCCCCTCAAACAGAGTGAATACAATGGTTAGGAAATTTGACAGAAAACTATTCCCAGCCATTTATTGCCTTAATGCGCACCTTTGTCCAACAGGCAGTTTTGACAGGAGCGATAAATTCCAAATTTATGTCAACAGAGCATATGTTGAACACCTCATTTCTGAGCTAAAGCGGCATGCTGCCCCATAAATCACCCTTCTGTTTGAAATGAAAGTAGATTACGGGCCCGTGTTATTGAGCAGTTAGAGCCATAGTCGTATAAATCAGAACTTTTAACTCCAGGCGATCCGTTCTGCAATTAACTAAAGGGCACTTTGTCATCTCCGGGCTGGGGCGCAGCTTGGCAGGGCACACGGCTAGCGGGGAAAGGCAAAAAAAAAAAACCAACCAAAAAACCCCAACAAAACCCCGACCCCTTATTGCCAAGGAAGGGCTCCAGCGCGGCAGAGTTTTGCTCAATACCTGTTGAAGCGGCAAACCCCGAGGCAGAGCCCCAAGCAGAGCGCTGCGGCAAGGCGGCCCGGC
>NW_009605839.1:0-2315 GCF_000690535.1 Cariama cristata | reverse complement strand
TTCAGCCTGCAGAAGAGAAGGCTTTGGGGTGACCTCAATGTGGCCTTCCAATACCTAAAGGGGGCCTATATGAGAGATGGGGACAGACTTTTTAGCAGGGTCTGCTGTGACAGGACAAGTGGTAATGGTTTTAAACGAAAAGAGGGTAGATTTAGACTAGACATAAAGAAAAAATTTTTTACAATGAGGGTGGTGAAGCACTGGAACAGGTTGCCCAGAGAGGTGGTGGAAGCCCCATCCCTGGAGGCACTCAAGGTCAGGCTGGATGGGGCTCTGAGCAACCTTATCTAGTTGGAGATGTCCCTGCTCACTGCAGGGGGGTTGGACTAGATGACCTCTAAAGGTGCCTTCCAGCCCAAATGATTCTATGATTCTATTTCTTAATACCTTTCCAGCAAGAACAGCCTGTCTAATTCAGATTTTGATCTCATAACACAGTGACAGAGAAAACTTACAGGACTGGATTGACATTCTGAGACTTTCAGACAAAATGGTTGTTTTCAGATAGATGGGTTTGCTAAAATAGAGTTGTCAATCACAGTTATATTTTTAATTAAAGTGAATCAGATATAGCTCTTAAGCTGAAGCTATGTATGACAATGACTGCATGTTTCTCCTGTCTCTATATGTCACTGATTAAATGATTAAAGCCAGAAAGAGCTTGTGAATCTTTAGTTTCCACTACATATCATACAATCTGAGTAAAAAAATTGTGAAATCATAACCAGCTGTACAATAAGATGAAATACTTGGACTCAGGGCTTTCTGTTCTTATACAGCTATTCAAAAGTAAACAATGATCAGGATCTTCCATGTACTACAGTGACAGCATTACTTCAAGAAATTTTTAACAGATTATGATCAACAGAACTCCTTGGGACAGGAGGCAGCCATCTCTCTGTTCATTTTTGTTATCCACTTTCTGGACAAAACTCCTACTCCATATGTCAATTCCAAAAGCCAGAGAAGATGAAGTGGTCTCTGATGTCATGCCCATAATTCATATCACTGTGGAGGCAACTACAGGATTAAGAAATGAAATCTTCCAGCAGATACAAAGAAATTATCAAGTGCTCAGTCAAGGATCTGTAAAGGGAAGGTACTTTTATTCCCAAGGACTCAAAGTAAGCTTATCACAGATTCAATCTGAATAAATCCTCACCTATGCATGTCAGAGCCACCCAAAGTAAACAAATTATTTGCTCCAATGTGGCTAAAGGATCAGGCCTTTATGAAGCTGTAGATTTGGCAACTGGCGACAAATGAAGGTTAAGACAGTTCTTGAAAACTATCTGAATCTACATTGAACAGGGTTTTTTTGTGCTACTCAGATGGAAATTAAACAGAACTATTTGCTCTAATGTCAAATTCTTAAATTACAGGTTTTCAGCATCAGTCACAAGCTGCCTGGCACATGCATGCCATGGAGTATTATTTCTGAACCCTGAGGAACACCGCTGGTTATCAGTCACCAGCCATATGCACCCCCATTCACCACACCCCTTTCAGCTCTGCCCTTCAGCCAGTTCTTCACCCAGAGCACCGTGAACCCACTCATCCCACAGCTGAACAACTTGTCCAGAAGGATGCTGTGAGGGACAGTATCAAAAGCCTTACTAAAATCCAGAAAAACTACATCCACTGCCTTTCCTTCACCCACTAGGCAGGTAATCTTATCGTAGAAGGGTATCAGATTAGTTAGACAGGGCTTTCCCTTTGTGAAGGGATGTGCCTGATGATTGCACTGTCCTTTAAATGCCTTTCAGTAGCACCCAGTAGGATCTTCTCCACAATTTTTCCAGGAACTGAGGTTAGACTGACTGTTCAGTAGTTTCCTGGGTCTGCCCTCATGCCCTTCTGATAAATTGGAATAATGCTGGCTAGCTTCCAGTCAGCAGGGACCTCCTCAGACTACCGAGACCTTTGGGAGATGACTGAAAGGAGTCCCCATGCAACATCTGCTACGTCCTCCGGACTCTGGGATGAATCCCATCAGGCCCCACGGAGTTGCAGACATTCAGCTAACACAACTGCTCCCTTAGAACTTCCATGAAATCTGCTCCCACCTCTCCAGGTCCCAGGCACGCCCCTCTGAACCCGTCTACACCACTACAGCTTCCCACCTCACACAAAATGAGCCCAGCACTGCTAGGGTAATGGGAATCAACTACGAAGCGAGCAGCCTTGTCTGAGCAGACGGCTGAAACGACCTGCCGAGGTCCCTTTCTGACATTTTTTTTTTTTTCCTGGTATAAACCAACACCTCACAGAAGCCCCAGCGCGGGCGCAGGCCAGCGCCAGCCAGGGACGTCATC
>NW_009605838.1:0-1546 GCF_000690535.1 Cariama cristata | reverse complement strand
ATCATGGACAAGCCCCCCCGCAGCCCCAAGGAGCCCCTCATCAGCGGGTGGCTCTTCTTCCGCTACCTGGCCATCGGGGGTGAGACATCCGCCCAGCCGACAACCGGGGAGGAAAAACCGAAAAACCCCCCCAACCGCCACGGGCGAGGGGCGCCGAGGGCGTCTGGGAGGGGTGAACCCTTGGAGAACCCCACGGGGTCCTTGGGGAGCCCCGCGATGTTCTCCTGGAGAACCTCTTGGTGGTTGACCTCCGTGGTTGACCCTTGGAGACCTCCGTGATGTTCTCTTGGAGGGCCCCATGGTGGTAGACCTCCGTAGGTAACCCTTGGAGGCCCTCATGGTGGTAGACCCCCATGATGTCCTCTTGGAGATCTCCATGATGTTCTCTTGAAGATCCTCATGGTGGTAGACCTCTGTGGTTGACCCTTGGAGACCTCCGTGATGTTCTCTTGGAGGCCCCCATGGTGGTAGATCTCCATGGTTGACCCTTGGAGACCCCCATGATGTTCTCTTGAAGATCCTCATGGTGGTAGACCTCTGTGGTTGACCCTTGGAGACCTCCGTGATGTTCTCTTGGAGGCCCCCATGGTGGTAGATCTCCATGGTTGACCCTTGGAGACCCCCATGATGTTCTCTTGAAGATCCTCATGGTGGTAGACCTCTGTGGTTGACCCTTGGAGACCTCCGTGATGTTCTTTTGAAGATCCTCATGGTGGTAGACCCCCATGATGTTGTCTTGGAGACCCTCATGATGTTCTCTTGAAGATCCTCATGGTGGTTGACCTCCATGGTTGACCCTTGGAGACCCCCATGATGTTCTTTTGAAGATCCTCATGGTGGTTGACCTCCATGGTTGACCCTTGGAGACCCCCATGATGTTCTCTTGGAGACCTTCATGGTGGTAGATCTCCATGGTTGACCCTTGGAGACCTCCGTGATGTTCTTTTGAAGATCCTCATGGTGGTAGACCCCCATGATGTTGTCTTGGAGACCCTCATGATGTTCTCTTGAAGATCCTCATGGTGGTTGACCTCCATGGTTGACCCTTGGAGACCCCCATGATGTCCTCTTGGAGGCCTTCATGGTGGTAGACCCTTGGAGACCTCCATGGTTGACATTTGGAGACTCCCCCATGATGTTCTCGTGGAGACCCCCATGGTGGTAGACCTCCATAGGTAACCCTTGGAGGCCTTCATGGTGGTAGACCCCCCATGGTTGACCTTTGGAGACCTCCATGATGGTTTCTTGAAGACCCTCATGGTGGTAGACTCTTGGAGATCTCCACGGTTGGCCTTTGGAGACCTCTCCGTGATGGTCTCTTGGGGACCCTCATGGTGGTTGACCCCCACGGTTGACCTTTGGAGACCGCCGTGATGTTCTCCTGGAGCCCCCCATGCTGGTGGTTCCCCCCCTTCCGCCACGGTGGGCGCGGCAGCGTGGTGGTTCCTCTACGCCGAGGATGGGCCAGGTGTCACCTACCACCAGCTGGTGAGTGCGGGGCCACGCCCACCCCCCAATGACAACCGCGGGGTCTCCAAGGTGACCT
>NW_009605837.1:6830-8943 GCF_000690535.1 Cariama cristata | reverse complement strand
TTCCCCTCGGCCCACGCTGGTGCCCCGCGCTGCCCTGCAGCCGCCCCTCCAGCCGTACCCCAGTGCTCAGCCGTACCCCAGTGCTCTGCTGACCGGGGCTGGCGCGGCATCCAGACGCACCCCGAACCAGCAGTCACTGCTGCAAAACCCCGAGCGCTCCCTCGCTCCCCAGAGCTGGCCTGGCAAGATGTCTGCCTGTATTTCTCACAGTAATGTTTGTCACCTGAATTAGGCCATTGCAGCCCAGAAAAGGAGAGGTTTAGTAAAAAGCCGTCAGTCTTCCCCAAGCCTGATTTTAACTCCCTGGAGGCAAAGGCTTCTCTGACTGTGCCATGCCCCCGCCACGCTGCGCCCCGGTTAGCCTTACTGTGATGCCTGGTGGCGGCAGTGGGGCCAGCGGGGTGGCACCGGCACCTGCCTTTCCTGGATGCTGTGAGTCACCAGTGGTGTCATTCCCAACACAAAGGTGACAAATACTGCGGGAGGGAGCGGTGGTTTGTCTCTAAAGACTGAGTTTTGGAGTGAAGAGTCTGGCTGCAGGGAGGATGTCTCATCTCCTTAGGCAACGGGGTGCTCTGCAGTATGCGTCCCTGCACAGACAAAGCCCCAGCACCCCTTCCACGCCGCACGGGGTGGGACAGGCGGGCATCTCCGTCTCTTTGGTGGGCATCAACACTCGGTCTGTGCAAGCACATGATTCCCCAGAGGAGCAGATGGGACCGCTGTCAGGGACGAGTTGCCCAAGATGCTCCAGCTACCTCGGGTCTGTCCTTCCTTCAGCCGCTGTCCTCTGCGGACCCCGCAGAGCTGGACACAGGGCACGCGGGGTGCCCTGGTGCATGGCCTGAGGCAAAACATTTTTAGGCCAGAGATCTGAGTTTGAACAGTAAATTTTGAAATAAAAATGTTGACCAGGCCTGATAATGATTTGTACAGGTATCGGCTGTCAAACACTTATGTTGTAGCTCTCAAAATACAGGGAGCACAACTCTGCGCAGGACTCAGACCGGTCCACTCAGATGATCCTGGGTCACATCTGGAAGGAGGTGAACCACCATACTACATGTAAAGCATCAGAGGAAAATAAACCACCCCCAAAACCTGGTTTTGCATATTACACACACTCTGTTGCTGCATATGGGAACGGATGGGGGCTGGTTTTTGGAAGAATGACAGTTTCTAAGAAGTAATTGCTTTCCCTGTCCTGGTTTCTCTCTCCTAATCATAGGCAGGCTTGTGACGGGTATTTGGGGGAAGAGGGGTGCATGCCAGCGGCAGCGGCTGCTGTGTGCCATGGGGAGCTGGTGCTTCCCCAGGGAACACTGCCGCGGAGCAATGACCTCCTGTGGGCAAAGAGCAGCACCCCTCCATCCCTCCCTCATCCTCTCCAGATCCGCTCCTCCTCCTCCTCCAGCCCCTCTGTGCTGCCTCCAGCCCTTCACAGCTTCTCCCCCCCCCTCAATCCTGCCCTGCTTTTAGGCATCTGGAAAACCCTCCAGAGCCTTGGGCCGTACTAGAAAAGCACCTATGGGATTTGGCAGGTGTCTCATGAGAGCAAACCATCACATGTACAAACGGGCTTTCTCTGCTTTTTGGGAGCGGGCTCGCTGTAAAATGAAGGGGGGCTGCAAGTGGATAGGGGCCAGCCCTGCACGTCGGGGTGCAGGTGAGCTCCACCGCCACGGAGAGCAGTAAACCTGCTGGAGAGCGTGCGAAGTCTCTCTGCTAGGGGAGGTGAGCGGTGGGAAGCGTCCTTGGCAGGGCAGCTTTCTGCATTTTCAGGGACACGGGACAGTGCAAGGATGAAGCCGTCTTTGGCTTGGACACTCCCTACGCCGGACTCTGCACAAACTCGGGCAGCAGAGGATGCAGGCCCTGCCTGAAGCACAGGTTCTTGGGTACTGAATCACACCGTGGGACGGCCCCGCATCCCACCTGCGCACACGTGCACGTGCGGAGGTGTCGGACACGGCCGAAAGCCTTTCCTTGCACCAACACCGCCAGGTGCGTGCTGAGAGAACGCGTGTGCGGAGCCCCGCACGCCTCTCCCCATCGATACCAGGAGACAAGCGCCCTCAGCATCCCTCTGCTCGCGGCGGCCGATCCTCTTCCC
>NW_009605837.1:6518-6765 GCF_000690535.1 Cariama cristata | reverse complement strand
CCAGCCAAACACTCGGGCTAAGAGAAACGCAGGCGCGGGGGAGCCTGAGCCACAGCGGGACCCGCAGCCAAAGCCACAAAACAGGGGGACACGCGGCAGGGGGGCAGCATCCGTCTGTCCCCCGCCAGGGCCCCCGGCCCCCCCGATGCCGCTCCGGCACTCCTCGCTGGAAGAAAGCAGCCCAGATGCGGAAAATGTTTATTCATTGCCAAAGGGCAAAAAAAAAAAGAGATGGCAAAGCCTACTT
>NW_009605837.1:6174-6437 GCF_000690535.1 Cariama cristata | reverse complement strand
ATACAGGCGGGGTTTTTTTCTCCCTGGACTGCACTTTTAGAGCTGTCAAATCTTGCACAAAGTGCTTGCTCCTCCCAAATGGTTTTAAGGCACTGCAGTATAATAGGTGCTAACGAAAAGCAAAGTCTTTAAACAATCTGGCTATAAATCTCTTCTGCTTTCAATTGCTCAGCTTTCATCCCCTGACATAATTATTTATATTTTTCTACACTGAGTTCCTGGACAGATGAAACCTCAACATCAAATGGAAAAAAAACAAGGGG
>NW_009605837.1:3669-6131 GCF_000690535.1 Cariama cristata | reverse complement strand
TGAATTCTCGAGATGCATCATCCAGAAGCAAAACAAGCATATGGCCATTTTCATCACCCTGGCAAGCCACCCTGCCCTGTCAGCGAATTGCTCAAGTCTGAGCAACGCTCTCCTCTCTGCCACTCACCGGATGGGCTTCCACCTCCTGCTCATCCTATGTCTTTTAATTCCTTTGTCTATTTAAATGCAACAATGAATCAACCCAAAGCACACACAATGCTGTGAGACAGCCCCAAGATAAGAATAACAGGGAAATAAATAAAAGCAGACAAGGGCTTCCTATCCCATCAGCCCACTTCGTTGGTCAGAGGGTAAATCCTGGGGACCGGGGGACCCTGCCTGGGGAACGGTGGCGTGGCCTGGCGAGGGGAGAGCAGGCGATGCCGCAGCTGCTGCGACGGCCCCGGGACCCCCAGCCAGCACCCAAACACTGCGCTGCCTTTGGGGCCCGCGCCCCGAGTTAGGGGATCCTTTGATTGCTTGAAGAAGAAAAATATTTTCCTTTCAAAGCAGATGATAAGCCACTGCTTGGATTCTTTCAAAGTAAATCTTTGGGTTGTTGACGCACAGAAACGTCGTCTTTTTTTTTTTTCCCCCAAATTCCTTTTTTTAAGCCAAAGAAATGTGTTTATCAGTGCTGATAAGGAGGATAACAGACATACAACACATTAATTGCCAGGCATGCATCACTCATCAGATTCAGCTCCAGTAGAGACCAATGCTTACATACGGTCCTAAACTTTATGAAATTCTCCTTTTTTGACTCAAAGAACTAAAGACATTGTAACTCCCCTGCTTGGAAACATCCCGGCAAAGATTACCAGATTTCCAGGGTCAAGTCCAAAGTAGAAGCACAGACCTTGGTAGATAACATGTTCTTAACTACTGCTTTAAGGAAGCATTTAGTGTAGTTGACTCATCAATGAATTTCACGTCAAACACAATCTATGTTTTTAAATGTTAGCCATAAATAACTATGATATTTTTAAACATGATTTCCCTTTCTACATTAGCTGTATATCTCTACTGAAGACTGTATTAACTCAATCGCACTAGTTTACTTTGTTTGCAAACAAACCACTAGTAAACTGCCTACTGTTTGGAGATGATAATCCACTTCTGATGGTTTACACGTGAGTGCTGCAAGAAGACTCGGACTGTGCTCCATTTGTTCCACGTTAGTTGTACCACAGGGGAAGGACAAGGGTTTCTGTCGGAGGCTAACTCCTGCGCTGGGCAATGTGTCATTAAAACGTCGAGTGTTGTGTAAGGAAACATCTCTTCACCTCAAGCCATAAACCACCCCAGCTCTTTTAGCCGAGCAAGAAACTTCGGGCTGATGCATGCCAGGGCTCGTGTGAGAAGTGGCTTGACTCAGACAGTGTCCGTTTTCTTCTTTATCATCTAGCGCGAACATAAACCATGAAATGATTAAGAAAAACAAGCTGGAGAAAGAGTTTATTTGGTCTGTCTGGAGTTTAAAATTCATTTTTAAAGCTCTGCAGTGAGGAGATTTTGTTCTGCTGGAAGTGTAAACGGCCCTTTAAAACACAAGCTCTGCTAATAAAAGAGATGCTCTTTGCACATCTAGAAAGCTCTGCAACCTTTTATCTTGATCATTTTTTTGCACTAAGTGTGCTGACGTGAGAGTCACCCGTAACTGGTAAGCACATTCAAGAGCAGCCTTGAGAGGGCCTTCAGTGGGCAGGCAGGGCCGGCGCTCCCGCCCGCTTCTCTGACGTATGAGAGTCACCTGTAACTGGTAAGCACATTCAAGAGCAGCGGGGTTTTCTTGAGAAGGCCTTCAGTGGGCAGGCAGGGCCGGCGCTCCCGCCCGCGTCCCTTTGCCTCACCTTCCCACCGTGTAAAACTGCAACGCAAACCAAGCGTTTACACACCGCTCACACCAGGCGCAGACTGCCTTCCAGCCTGGTGTGCCCACCGTTTGTCACAGCAGGAGAGGACACGGCCAGAGCATCGCCCGCAAACTGGATCCCGTAGGCTGCCCTTGCTTTGGAACGAAACCCTTCTGTGCGCACGGGCACGGGTCGCCGGGGCTGCAGCACGGGCCAGGGCTTCAGGGGACGGGGGCTTGCCTCCCAACGCTGCGTGGCCAACGGCTGCCTGAGCGATCGCGCCCAAACCTACCTCGGGTAAATTTTGACTCCTATTAGTTCTGGGAACTTGCTACCTAAATATTTGGTCCCTTTAACTCAGAAAATGTTGGCAGAGAAAAGTTCGAGAGAAATTCCCTTGAATTAAAAATTGCTGCAGCCCTTTGTCCCCGACTCGGGTGGTCGCTGCAATGGCTCCGGGCCGGCTGGGGCCAACAAGCCCTCCCAACACCACGGGCCAAGGTGTGCCACCACCCTGGGTCCTGGGCCGCTGCCTACTGTAGCCCAATATCCACGGTCTTTGCACAAAGCCTGCAGTGATCCAAAGCGGGCAGCACAGGCTGGGCG
>NW_009605837.1:2506-3613 GCF_000690535.1 Cariama cristata | reverse complement strand
TCTCTGCCGCAGACCCCGGGACACTTCTTCCCACCCAGACTGGGGCAAGCGCCTGAATCCACCGTTCCCACGGGTGCCACTCGACCTCCACCAGCTGACCACTCCTTCCCCTTCCCCTTCCCCTTCCCATCTTTAATTTTCTCGGCCTCACTCAGATCAGGGTGACAAGACTTGTCTGCACTTTTGCAATCCTTGAAGAGGTTAAAACCAGAGGGAGAGGAACTCTGCTCCCTATCAGGGTGAGGTTAGATTGCTTTGGGAGGGGTGAGGCCCCAGGCGGATCCCAGTGCTGCACCTTGGCATGACTCAGCCGAGCCTCCGGCCACGAGGGCTGAGCACGAGGACGGCCGCTCCGTCCTCACCTGGAGCCCCACATGCCACGGGGGGTGTTTTAAAGCACACAGATGTCCAGGGGTGCCCACCGTCCATCATCCCCGAGAGGCTCAGACTGATCGGAGACAAGAAGTGTGCCCAAAGAGCCAGCTACCGGGCTGTCATGCAGACACGTGATGGATGGGCAACTCTAGCTGACCAGAAAAAACCACACTCATTTCCTTAGCGTTCAGGCTGAAAACCAAGGCCAGTACCAGAAAACCTGGCCCTCCTCCACACTCCTGCTTGGGGGGATGGCCCTGCAGCCAGCACACGGCAGTGCTGGTACCACAAGCCATGCCGAGCCGCTTGGAATTGCTCTGCTGTCACGCTGCCAGTTCGTAAACCCCATGAATAGCTAATTTCTCGGCTACGTTCAGCCCAGTAACTATGTGCTCATTAAACACTGCTCTCAGAGCTCATTAGGGAGCGCACGTGCCCCCGGTTGCTGCACAGAGAGCACGCGTGGCTGCAGGGTGATGCTAACCTGTCCCGGGGATGGTTGCAGGGTGATGCTAACCTATCCTGGGATGTGCTGAGCACCCCGGGACACTGCAGAAGGGGCACGGGGGTGGCTGCCCCACAGAGCCGGCCTGGGCATTCCCAGGGCCCTTGTGGCTCCCACCTGGCTCCGCTGCCCGGCTCCTGCACTGTGCCCACTCCAGCTGAGAGCAGCCAGGTACCAGCGTCGGTCACCCGCCTCGCGCTGTGTCGGCACAGGCAGTGCCCTGAGCG
>NW_009605837.1:0-2475 GCF_000690535.1 Cariama cristata | reverse complement strand
GGTGGCTCGCCCCCCGGGCGGCTCACAGCAACCCCCCGTGGCCGGGCGGTGCTCTGCCTGCCGCTCCCTCCGCAGGGCTGCCGGGCGCAGGCGGCGGATTTACTGCTGCGCCGGCGGCGGGGGAAAGCTGCTGCTCTGAATCATCAAGGCCGCTTCCTGCGGAGCCTGCCTATTCATTGAGTGGTTTTTTCCACTGATGGCCAAGAGCAGGGGCATAAAGTAGTTACGGCAAGGTAAAACCAATACAAATCTTTAACGTAAAGCAAAGACCAAACCCCAATAAACTGCAGAGTAATACCTGGGACCGACCCAGGCACAAATTCCCAGGCCACCCCCATTGCTTGTTTGCAGAGCTCCTTTGGTGGGTCTCAGAGGAGCCCTTGGGAGCTCGCAAAGCCAGATTATGCCGAAGCAAGAGGATTTCCAATCAAGGCACATCATGAAGGATGTCCTGCCAGCAGCTTATGTGCCTCTAATCTGCCTAGCTCGTCAGCATGCCCCACCTAATTACAATCAGGGCAATCCTGAGGTGGGCAGGAGCTGGAAGAGGACATTTTCTTTTCCGTTTAAATATGACACCTTTGCATTAACCTGTGGTCACTGACTCTGTCACGGACAGTGCAGTTACATCAGTATTTCGGGGCATTCCAGCTAGAGATGCAATGCACAAATCACTGCAGGAGAGCCACCCCACTGCACCCCCAGCACTGCCGCCTGCAGCGTGTCCAGAAAGCAAACTATAAAAGAATAGCTGGTCATGAAAACAGATCTTGTGCATGCTTCAGCTGACATACTGTTTGATTTACAAACCCCGAACCCAGTCCAGCAGAGCCCAGCCTTTCCAGTGAGCAGCAGCCTGCGCTTCGGTTCATCTGCCAGGTGCCCGTGGTCTGGGGCTGCGCAGAGAGCAGCTTGCCATGCCAGAGACAGCGGCTCAGAGCTACGGCACGCACGGGCAGGTTTTCAGGGTCAGCTTCCACTGATGTTATTCTGCCGGGGACAGGGCTTTGGGATGCGCCAGCCACCACATTGCCCGTGCAGGCGCGGCAGCATGCACGCACACATGCACTTGTGTGCTGGGGAGGGAGGAGATGGGGAAGGGGAGGGAAAAACAAATGAGGCAAAAGAAACAGAAGCACAAGAAGAAGGGCAGGGAACGTTTTGCTCAAGGTAACAAAGTTTTCTGATTTAGACCTTCTGGCTGGCCTGGTCCCGCCACAGCCTCACTTTTTAACTCCTGAAACGACACATCTACATACTGTCCATGCGTATTTTCCAGATTACTGGAAAGTCACCCTAAAACCCAAAGTCGCCATGCCATCCCTCCCCGGTCAGAAGCTGCTGCCCGCAGAGGTGCCCATGAATCACTGCCGATAACCATGAGCAAGCGTGACATTTGGGACAGCTCGGCAGCTGCCCTGCACCGGGAAGCAGAAGGCTTCCAGCTCATTTCTTCAAGTGATTTATTGAAGACGACTGTTCTTTTCAGGAACCGTGACTTAAAAACCTGTGATTTATGAAAACTCCATACGTGCTCTTGCTCTCGTTCCCCGCGGATGGCTTCCGGCAGGGTTTCCCTGCCGCTGGCTGCCGTCCCCCGCCCCGCGCGAGAGCCGGCACGCTGCTGGCGGCGGAGAGCCGCCCTGGGGAGCAACCGGGACTGGGGGTGCACGTGGAGCAGCAGCTTACAGCCATCCATTTACCATGCTCACCAAGCAACAGCAGCTAAATTTAGTTCTCCACCTAAACCCTCTTTGGAGGAAGTGTCGATTTTCCACCGGCCGCAGGTTGCCAGCGGGCTGACTGCTCGCTCGGGGACTGGCCGCGGTTAACTGCTCCCCCCAGCACCAGCACTCTCTGTTCTGTCATGTTCCGTCTACAGCCCTCGGGTAAGAGGGGTTTGTTGGTGCGGTTGCTTAGATATCACAAAAAAATCAGCGGTGCAACGAGACCCCCACCTCAGCGCCCTGAGGAATGTCCTCCCTGCAAACAGAGAAGCTTTAACAGCAAAACGCAGCCAGGGATTTCTGCAGCATCGCTTACTGCTGTGCTGTGTGTGCTATGGGGGGAGCTCCCTCCCTGCTCACCCCTCAAAACACGCTCAGGAGGAGAACAGCATTGCTGTTGCTGACGCTCATAATTTCAACATCTTACTGTATTTTTCCCCTCAGTCCCACCACCCAGAGCAAAACCATCTAGCAAAAACCTCTGCCTCAAAAAGAGATGGTAACTCCTAATCTTCCTATCTGAGGAGAAGGAAGAGAGACTCAAGTCCATCAAAGGGAAACTCAAAGGGCACATAAAAGCCAAATGCACATTATTTGATCAACAAATCCCACAAGCTCATGGTTTTTAAGCTCACTTGTCTTTCGGCAGCCCAGCGGAGGACGGCCATGCTGAACCAAGAGGGCCGCGGCTCCGGAGGACGTTCCACCTCCCGGCAGCTCCCTGGCAGAGGCCGGGCGGGCAGCACCC
>NW_009605836.1:0-3000 GCF_000690535.1 Cariama cristata | reverse complement strand
GAGGCTGCAGCCGGGGGGGGGCCGGGGTCCCCTCCAGCAGCCCTGCTCTGCGCGCCAGGGTTTTCCCCCCAAATGCTTTGAGGGAAACGCTGCTGGCCCCAGCTGATGTGGTTTTAATAAAGAAAGCGCTCCTCCTGCTCAGGTTTGACAGAATCACACCGAGTGAAGTGTGCCCGGGGGGAGGCACACCTGGAATGCCCCCACTGCAAACAAGAAGGCCCCTCTGAACGGTGTTTGATGTCTCCCTCTCTTTTTTTACGTAGCTCCAACTCGCAATACCTACGCTTCCCGTCAGCTCGTGTATTTTCAGCCTGCGGAGGCAGAATGAAATCAGCACGCTCTGGTTTTTGTTTGCAAAATCACCCCTGGGCAGTTGCTGCCTTTCTCATATCAGCCTCTGTGTAAAGACTTAGTGTTTTCTGACAGAAACCCAGAGCCATCTCTGTGCGTACGTACTTGTGCGTACGTATAGTTATATATAAATCCAACTGGAAGAACTCCCTGGAGCCAACGCACCTAACGGTGACTCAGCCAGCTACCACACCGTGTAGCAACAAGCGTGGTAATTGCTTTCTTGACAAACACTTGTTCCCAGAGGAAAATCCTGCCCCAGCTATCTGCTGCTCCCCTGCCAGCAGCACATCCCAGGGGCACGGGGCTGCTGGTCCCCGCTGGGCAGGAGAGGGTCCAGCTCCAGGGGAGATGCTGGTGTAACCAGAGCCCGTGGTCTTGGGGGAGAGGCTGTTGGGGCTTTGCTGGTGGAGGTTGTATTCCAATCCCATAAAACCCTGTTTGTGTTGCAAATTGTGTGTGGGGGGAAATCCTAGGTGTTTTGGAGTGAAGTGGCTTATTTGCATGGAAACTGTTGATGGCGAAGCTGGCCTGTGCAGCTCGTCAGAGCCCAACTTTCAGTTTACAGCAGAGCCAATTTTTTTACATCGGTGTGTTTCCCCGGTAATGCACCTCTCCTCTAAGCACAAGAACCCCGGTGGTTTCTCCAGCAGACTAAACCTCCAGCGATGGCACTTTACATGCCCTGATCTCACCAAAACCAGCCCAGAGGTGGTGCGAGCTTGGGAGGAGAAGCTTCTCCCGTCCAGCTGTGCAGACTCTCTGCAACCCCCTCTACTCAAAGCGCTATTTGTGGCGGTGCTTCATCTGTGACCCACGTGGTTGAGGGGCTGACGCTGGCACAGACACACCTGTGCCTCAGTGCCTCAAGTCTGTGCTGACCAGGGAGTGATCTTGTGGGTTTTTTGGGCAAACACAGCTCTTCTGCTGCATGGACCCTCTGAAGTGGAGACCACCCGGCGGGTGAAGAACCGGGTGTGTTGCTCACCAACAGCGCGATGAGGTGGATGCGGGGAAGAACTGGTTCTTCCTTTGTTGTTCTCCTCCCAGGGAGGTGCCCAAGCCTGGGTTAGACCCCCGCTGCTCCCACCCAGCTCTGACACACACACACACACACAGAGTCAGAAACTGTAGGAAAACTCTTTTACTTCCCTCCCACCCCATCCGTGACTCCCTCCCCGTGGCACAGACCGTGGCAGTCGGCAGCCTTTGCTGCGGGAAGGCTTAGTTCCACACCAAGACACCAAGAAACAATTGCTACGGAGGAAAGCAAGACTTAACGCAGAGAAACGCTCTCCGGCGTGTTCCAGTCCCACTGTGTCGTACAGCAGACCCACGCGCACTATACAGAGCACAGCTATAGATACAGAGGAGCGTATGTACAGGAGGTGGGCAGCTGGTGCGGTGCTGCTGGGGTTGGGGGGGGACACCCCTGGCTTGCTACAGCCCTGGCTTGGCAGGGAAGGGCTCTTGCCTTTAGAGGAGGCTAAAGCTCGCCTTCCCTTGCCTTGCAGAAGTCGCCTGTCAATGTGGGAGCCCCCTCCGTGGTCCCTCCTGGCTCATGCACGGTGCCACCAGCCCCACGACACGCGGGGAGGGGGAGCCAAGGGACCCCCGAGGGGCTGGGTCCGACTCACTCCTGCACGCACAGGGAGGGGCTGCTCCGGCAGCCACAGCAAAACAGGGGCTGCAGAGCATCTCTACAGCGTCAGCATAATAAACCCCTTGGCTGGCGTGTCCGGTATATACATCTATGTACAGCCACCCACCCTTCCCTCCTGGCTGCACAGCATGGGGCGGGACGGCTGGGGTGCCCAGGCTTTGCATCCCTCGTCCTCTCCTGGTCAGGACACGGTGGTTCCCCCCAGTCGCGGCGGCAGCCTGGCTGTCTTCGTACCCCGGCCTTTTGCAGTCCAGGTCCTGGAGCGAGAAGGGAGAGGGCTGAAATCCGGCAGGAGACACGGGTGCGAGGCTGGCAGGGAAGGGCAGAGGTGTCCTTGGGTCAGAAAGCGGCAGCTCTCATTTCGGACTTAGTAGTCGAAAGGCCGGTTTGGGGTCTGCTGTGCCCTTTGCTCGCGCCTTGCTGGCGATTCCCCCTTTGAGCAGTCCCGGGCAGGGTGTGCGGCCGGTGCAGCCCCGGCAGAGGGGATGGAGATGCTCCCTGAGCGCTTTGAGATCAGCTCGTCCACAAAACAAGCCCCAGAGATGCGAGAGTTGGGCCCTGCTCTAAAGCAGCAGCACGGAGCCGGAGCCCGGGAGGTCCCGCTGCAGGGGATGGAGCTGGCGGGGGACTGCTGGCTGCACAACTGCCCCCGAGACCGCCTGCATCTGCGCAGGTCTGGGAGGGAAGGGACCTCTCCATGGAGTCTCCATCAAAGCCAAGGCTCTTCCCGTCAGGATGGAAAGTCAGGAAGCCCTCCAGAGAGATGACAGTGCCGTTCGTTAGGAGATCATTATTTTAAAGAAGTCCAAGGCCGCTTTAGTGCTGATATGAGGAGCTGTAGAGATGCAACAGGAAGGCTCCATGTCCAAACCCAGCCTCTCCCTGCCCATCGGAGCGGGGTTTGGCTATCAAGCACCGGGGAGGGCACCGGCCACCACAGCACCAGGAGCCAGGCTCAGTCCAAGGTGGGCACGGTCAGAAGCGTG
>NW_009605835.1:0-1102 GCF_000690535.1 Cariama cristata | reverse complement strand
ATGGGTGCCCTCCGCTCCCGCAGCCCTTCCTGGAGAGAAAGCAGCTTTTAAGTGACCTGGAGGGGTTTTTGCAGGAATAACCCCAAGGTGCTGCGAGTGCAAGGAGGTGTTGGCACGGGCAGCTCCAGCGCCAAGCCAGCACGGCGCGTCGGAGCCCCGGCGCTGTCGGAGGAGGGAGGACGTCGGTGTCTCTGGGGGTGCGGCGGGAGGGGAGGGGGTGCGGGTTTGGCGTTTCACAGTGCCTTTTGGCCAAGACAGGAAGGTGGAGGAAATTGCCGCGTGGGTTTTTAACTTGAAAAGAAAGGCTGGAAGAGATTTCACCATAAATGTGATCTGGAAAAAAATTAGGTCTGTTAGCAAGAGGGGAGTGGTGTGGTATTTCTTTTAATGGAAGATTAAAACTCAGCCACAAGAGGTGTTTTCCTTAAACCGCAGATGAAAACGAGAACCTGTATCTCCGAGGCGGCTCTTGCCGGGGACGCGGTGCTGTGCCGTGAGCCGGTGCTGCCCAGCGCCTGGGCTGGGAAGGGGCCGGGTGGGGAGAGCAGCGTCCGAGGGAACCTGATGGGTCCCGCGGGTCTGGAGAAAAGCTGGTGTTTGTTGCTCCCCCGGCTGCCCCGAGGAACCATAAGGCATTTGCCATGGGATGAGAGGAAAGCACGAAATTCCTCCTGTGCTCCTGTACCGGTCATCCTACAGCAAGCTCAGCCACGGGGAGCTGTGGGGTGCATCGCCCCGGCCCCCAGAGCCCCTCCGCTGGGAGGTGATCATAAACCACGGGTGATGCCGGTGTCACTGGGACCAAGGGCACGGCACTGCCTTAAATAAATAACTAAGGTTAATCCAGCGGCTCGGTGAGCCTGTGTGCTTCGCCCGGGCTCTCGGGTTTGGTTGCTCCCTGCCCGGGGCTGTGGCCGTGGGGCTCGGCCGCTGCCGGGGGGGTCTCAGCGTATGGGCGGACTTTATCTGGGCTGCTTCTGGTGAAGGAAATGCATTTTTTGTTTTGTTTTAATTTTTCTGGAATGGTTTCAGACAATTGATTTTCTAAAATAGACTCAATGAGAGGAAATTCATTTGTTAACCTGTCCCCGTTCAGGGGGAA
>NW_009605834.1:7798-12088 GCF_000690535.1 Cariama cristata | reverse complement strand
AGTTATTAAATTGTTCTTATCTCAACCCAATAGTTTTACTTTTTTTCCGATTCTCTTCCCCATCCCACTGGGAGGGGACAGCAGGGAGCGAGCGGCTGTGTGGTGCTTAGTGGCTGGGGGGGGGGGCAGTAAATGGCCACTTCATAAAGCAGTCTTGAAACTCTTCTAGCGTTGTGTCCTGTCTGTAGCTTGAATTGCTTTTTCCAAATTTGCTCCTGAACTGTCTCCAGGAGTAAGTCCTGGGCTGAAAACCAAGCCGAAGTGCCATGGTATTTATTCATGCTAGTGAATTTTTAGTAAGAATGTAATCAATTAGCAATTTCTCCAACAACTAATGGAACTACCAAAGTCTACAACTTTTTTCCCTATATCTCTATCTGCTTCATTCACCCCAATAAACCCAGTTTCCTTCATCGTATCTCCTCTGGCTTTCCGTGCAACCTCCTCTTCCTCTCCACCTCTGTGTCCCCAGCATTTACCATTTCACAGCTCCTGTTTCCGCAGCATCCTTCAATGCCGCTCCCAACCCATCCTCATCCCCTCTAACTAGCACTGAGCAAGAGGCAGCTTGCGGTCTGGCTGGTCTCAGACCACGTCCAAGCCAGGAGGCCACACAGACCCTTGCTGAGCCCATTCTGCAGCCGTGTGACCAGTGAGGACACTGGTCTGCTTCTCTCTTCTCCACATAGATGTTATTTTTCATGAAAAGCCTGTGAGCTCAACTCCTCTTGAGTTCCTCACTTCTCTGGTGTGTTTGACCGCAGGTGGTGGTCTGTACAGCACAAGCTTCTGGGAGGTCAGAGAGCAGGACAGGGAAGAGGAGCAAGCAGTGACTGATGACACAGTTGCATAAGTAATTTTTTAGGGAAATCCAGCTAAAAATAGTCCATGGGCTGTTTTCTGGCATACATGGAGAGAAGTCAGGCCTTTGGCCTCCCTCCTGATTTCACTGTAAACTGGAATCCTGGCTGAGCCAGTGGGCTCCTCCTGTAACCCTGTGGATGCTCGTGGATGCTCATGTGTAAGTGCCATGCTCATGTCACTCTTGACATACAACAAAGCACAGTGACAGAAGTTCCAGGATGCAGCTCTGCACAACCTTAAGAGCTTTTTGGACAAATGCTAAAAAGAGCTCCATCAGGACGGTCTGTCACGAAAGAGCTGAACATCCGCTTGATCTAACCATCTGCCTACCAGAAAACAGGGTCACTTTTTCTGGAAGGGACCTCAGGAACTCTCTAGTCCAACCCTCTGATCACAGTGGGATCACCTATGAGACCAGGGCAGGATGCTCTGGGCTTTACCCAGCCTGGTCTTGGAAGCTCCCAATGATGGAGACTGCCCAGTCTCTTGTATCATTTTGCACCAGTACTGGCTTCTGTTGCAGCACAGGTCCTTGAGACAGGGTCTGACTGTAGAGGGTGGAGCACCTGATGTCCTTCCAAGCAGGTGACTTTCAAGAGCTCCTCTTCTTCATGAATTTGTGATCAAACAAACGAAATCAGGCAATTTGGAGTCCTAGGTGGATCCTTAGTCATGCCCTTCCTCTTCTTTCTCCTTGTACATTATGTTTAGGCATATTAATCCTCCCATAAGGGTCTGCCATTCTTACATGGTAATTACCATAGAATAACAAACTTGTAAACTGTGAGCAGATTTGATTTGGAACATGTTGATATATTTGGCACCAGAAACTGGGTCACTGATTATATTCCCTCTATGCAATCTGGAACTTGTTGTTCACTTTCTGCTACCATGCCAGGAACACAGGTGCTAAAAATTGAACACTATTGCTTTGGATTTATGAGTCTATATTGCATTCAGTGCACAATGTCTTAAACTTAGCTTTCACTTTTTGATAGTGCTATCAAGTAGAATTATTACTTTTTGAGGTTGTGTCTTTTCCCCATAATCCCCCCAAAGGAAAGAAATCTTCCAAACAGATCTGTGCACAGGCAGAGAATGAAACACAGAATTTAATCATAATGCTTGTGGATGGCTTTCAGACTGACATCTGTACATTAAGAATATGTAAAAATACCAATTTCATGCTCTGACAACTTATTCTGCATTGATGGGGGATAATGGGGATAATGCCACGGGAATGCCAAATGTCAAAGCATTACATAATGCAAAGCATTCACACACTGTCTCCTGGGCCATCAGCGGTGGTTCCTTCAGGGAAATTTTCCAGGAAAAGGAGAGAAACAGAGACTGGAAGCTGCCAAAAGAAAATGGAAATCATGAAGTCACAGTTAAAAACTATTGGCAGTGCAGCATCAAGTCTTTGAGCGGAGAGTCTTTTCTGGCTCTGAATTGTCCTTTCACTTCTGTCAAAAGAGGAATTTCCTATGTGCGCATTTCAGAAGCTGTAGATAAGCCTGAAACGGTTTTCCACAAAGGACCTGCACATTCTTTTAAATAACCTATTTTTGGAAATTGTGGATGTCCAGAAGGGCAACCTCGTCCCTTAAGCCCAGGGCCCTCAGAGCAAGGGGCAGCAGCAGAAATGTTGTTCTCTTGTTGGGGTCTGCCCCAGGGCTGACGGGAGCGCATGGACAGCTGTCTCCTCACTTGCTTGGTCCACGTCCCCTCCGCCAAGACAGCAGAGCAAATGCGAGAGCGGGGCAAGGGAGCAGGAGCTGCCTTCCCAAGGCCGGCAGCGCAGCCTTCTGCACGGCAGCAGGGAGATGCCACAGCCGCTCATCCTCTGCCTGCTCCGAGGATGCTGCCTGGTGTGGCCAGCACGGTTCACCCCGCAGCATGTCGGGGCACCAAACATCAACCCCGCAGAGGAGAGGGAAAACAGTAGCTTTGCTTACTCTCAGCTCCTGTCTGAGCTCTGGTGTTTGGCCGCTGGCAGGGGCTCCGTGATGCTGCACCTACCGAGGAGACTGGTGCCTCGTGTGTGTCCCTCAGAGGGCTTCAGCTCTTCATCGGAGGAGGGATGTTGGGGTTTTTTCCCTGAAAATGCTGGGCATTCTTACTTGCTGGAATTGGGAGAGAGGCAGAACACCATTGCAATTATTTTTCTCATTTAGTGAGAAAATCAGGATGACTGAGGAAAGAAAATACTTTCTTTGACATGGGTCAATATGTTGTGAAAGCTATTCTGTCCTCCAGAAACCAGTCCTCACCCAACTGCACTGCAGAACAGTCACTGGCAGCACTTGGATTCAAAGCCTGGGCACTTATGGGCTCTGCCAGAGAAGGCAGGTGGGCACGAAGGACACGCTTTGGTGATGCCAGCGCGCAGCATCCCGTGGTGCCTAGCCTGCGTTGCCGTCACCCTCCACAGATAAACCACGCTGCTACTCCTATGCAGCTCTGCCTTTCCCCTCTTTTCTCCGTCTCCCTCAGCTTCCCAGCTGCCTCCCATTCCCTGCTGCCCTTGCCCAGGTTCCTAGCTGCTGGCGCCCCTGGCCCTCCGCCCCATTTCACTCCGGCTTCTCCCCGCTGTCAGCCCCTGTGGCTTCTTCCTGACTTCACCAAGTCCCCCCCCTCCATCAACCCATGCCCCCACTCCCCACGTGCTCTTCTGGTCCTCCACTGGCTGGCACAGCTGAAACTGTAATTAACAAGCCATGAAGCACTGTAGAGCTAGCTCTAAGGAGCTAAATAATTACACTCCCTCCCCTCTCCCGCTGCTCAGTTTGAAGCGGCAAAGTGGAGCATTGGGAAGAGGAGGAGCAGATCAGGTAGAGGGTGGGAATTTAATTAACTTCTGAAGTGCTCCTGTCCCTGCTGCACTCAACTGAGGATGATGATGGGCAGCAGCTCAGGAAGTTGCACAGGCCCAAATGCAGTGTGGTGATAAACATCCCTGTGGTCTGTGCCCAGATCCAGTGGCACCGGGAGCCACGCGTAGCATCCGTGCTGTTACAAAGGTCTCCTCAGTGTGACGCTGCTGGGGCAGCCTGCTGAGTACCCTGAGGTCTGCCAGGGTTCAGCACCTATGATTTTCATGCCATTTCAGTGCAAAGTCTTCTGAAAGCGCCATTCCTGTGACCTGAGCAACGCAGCTTTCTGATGCTGAAACAGGAGGCGAGATGGGAAAATGGCAACTGCAATGGCAGACATCTGCCACCTCTTCCCTGTCCCAGCTTAGCTGTTCTTCTTCTCTCTCGTTTCCCTCCTCTGCCCTGCCTCTCCCTGCCTCCTTGCCCAGCATTTCCTGAACCATTCCAGCCCTCCTGCAGCTGGAACCCATCAGGTTCTGTGCGAGGCTGGGGCAGACGGTGCTCCTGCCTGGCACAGTGGGCACGTCCACCTTCGAACTTCCAGGGGGAG
>NW_009605834.1:3983-7767 GCF_000690535.1 Cariama cristata | reverse complement strand
TTTCATCACCTCAAAGTTTACATATTTTACTGGCTGAGGACAGACAAAAATGGAGTTCACAGGCATAAACACCCGACACAAAAAAATACCATCAGTTGCAGTTGCTGGACGAAACCGGCATGACTGTCAGGAAACAGCGTAACGCTGGGCCAGAGACAACTTCCCTTAGCACAGGTAACCAGAGGCAAGTACAACCCATCTCATTCAACAAGTCCAGGTTAAAATAGCATTCGACAAGATTGCAAAATTAAGCTCTTAAAAATGAAGAGAAATTTGCCTGCACACATGTAATTGACCTCCTTGTACGCCTGCATTCCTCACTCGCATTCTCACATTGTTCCAGACTGGAGGAAAGATCACACAAAGTTTTCAATGTGGCCAAGACCCCTGTGACTTTCTTCAGCAACGCTCTTGGACAGGGCAGGTCCTTCCAGCTGTAAATTCTCAAAGGAATGCCAGGTGAAGCAGCATCTCTAGGAGGCCATTTCACCTCACAGGCCTGACATCTAGCAAAGTTACAAGAAACAGAAACCAGCATCCCGATGGACACCTTATTAATGAGTAACACTGTTGAGACTAATTCTGCATTCCTTCATGCTGCTTCCTACAGCACTCAGAAACTCATTTTGAAAAGAAGCAAACGGAAATCAGCGTATTTCTCGCCCAGGGTCCTTTCTGACAGCTGCCCACCCAAGTAGCAGAGCCCTCCAGGTGCTCGGAGGAGAGCGGAGGCTGAAGGTGTCTCTGGACGGCAAGCAACCCGGCTTGCACAAAGGCTACGAACAACGCTGCACATTCTTGGGTGCCACCTACTGGAATCTGGACTGTAAATTGCCAGTCTACATATATGGAAAATCTCCCTCTTTCTTCCCTTTTCTTTTCTAAGCACATAAAGGTTGTGGTGGAACGATGACAGTCTCCGCCAGGCTCCTCCAATCCGGAAGAGTCAAGAGGACCCAGGCTGTCCCCAAGCAGTTGGAGA
Source organism: Cariama cristata (assembly GCF_000690535.1). NCBI lineage: Eukaryota > Metazoa > Chordata > Aves > Cariamiformes > Cariamidae > Cariama > Cariama cristata. Next base: position 6,785 of record NW_009605834.1, on the reverse strand, counting down.
TGCTGCAGTCTCCCTCTCTGCAACCTGCACAGATTTCCCCACAGACTCTGGCATCTCTGTTTCTTCTTGCTGGTTTTGTGCAGCCATTTGGCCTCCCCCTAAAGGGCAGGCAAGTGGGGAGGGGAAGGGGCACCGCAGGGATGCAGGGCAGCACTGTCGGGCCTGGAGAGAAGGGATGCTCCTTTCCCTGCACGGACAGTGACTTCTGGCAGCGGGGTCTCTGGGCAAATCACAGCAGGAAGATGGTACTGCGGCGGCCAAAACACCATCACCCCGCTCCTGCAGGGGAATCTGCCGGCTGGCGTTCAGTGTGGAGGATGCCTGTGCTGTGCTGCAGGCGCAGCCTGGACAGCCTGCCCTTGCAAAAGATGCCTTGAGCAGTCAGCTACAGCAGACGGTGTCAGGTAGGAAGGAGATAGGGTGCTTTTCAGTCCTACTGCTCCCTACAGCCTTGGAGCCTGGTTCTGGGCTGCAGGAAGATGCCTCCTTCCACCTTGAACAGGTTGGAAAGCTGCAAGCTGTGGAGGAAGAGAGGACTTTCTCGAAGGAGGGAGTGCAGCCCCGCAAGCCGAGCTGAACACAGTCATGGATGTCTCACAGCACCACCCCCTTGTTTCCTGGCCACATCTGGAAATGAAAACCTGAATCTCTGTGCTGAGGTCCTCTCCTCTCATGAGTGAGTCACTGGCACATCAAAGATGGGCTGTTCAGGGGAGCAGGTGAACAGTTTGGACTGTGTTCAGATGCATGGCAGGTGGAGTTTATCACTCCTGAGAAAGCGCTCAGAAGCAACAGCAGCAGCAGGACTCAGTTTGCCTGAGAGAGAAAGGGTGCAAGGATGAAAACACCGGTGCCTAAGGGTCACACATAAGTCCCATTGCATTGAATGCAGACAACTCTGCTTCTCTGTAGCAGCAAAGTCCCCTGTAGCACATCTGCAACGGAGCTGTGCCACCTCCCCACCTCGGATGGATGCACTTGGACACCACCAAGTAAAAGCCCTGACGAGGGCTGTTTCTTCAAGGAGAGACACACCAGATGAAGGCAAACACGTGGCCTTGCTTTTCCTATGCCATGTGACATTCAGAAATTCAGTGCCACACCTAAAGCACTGTGCTTCAGTGCTGTCCTAAAGCAGTTACTGCTTTCAAGTCGAGCTCAGTAAAAGACATTCTGGCTCCTGATGACCTCGTCTGCCACAGAACTGGCTGGACTAGAGAAGCTGCACTGGAAGGTCTGGAGAAGACAGTAACTCCCACTGGATGAGGCTAATAGTGAGTGCTGTTGGCACGCATTTGGTGGAAAAGTTGGTGCTGGCTTGTTTGTACGCATCTACACCAGTGCAAACCAGAGCAATACAAACCATATTAAGACCTACCTCCAAGCATCTATCAGAAGGTAGTCCCATATACATACATACGTCCCAGACTGGACTCGTGGGCTGACAGGACAGAGGAGAAGTGGTCACTGGTGGGCTGAAGAGGCTGCTGTCAGCTCCCGCCGTGTCCCCGGAGCAGCGGTGGCCCCAGGGCGCTGTGGCAGAGCACGAGTCCGTGGGGACAGGCGGCCGTGTGCAGGATGCATCAGAGGCGGTTGCTGACTTTCCGCAATGACGCCACCAAAAAGAAACTTCCTTTCAAGGTCAAATTTGGCTAGAATGAGTTCTTGCAAGCGTAAAATACCAGTGCAGTCAGTGCTAAACCCGAATCCTCTAACCTTTCAGCTGCTTATTCTAGAAATACGGAATTTTGCTTCCAGGAAATGCTCTGAGGAAAGGTACCTGACCCGAGGTCTTTCTCCAAACATGTATTTTACACCATTTCAGCAGCTGCCCCAGTGGGGGCGGACAGGGCAGGGCCCGCTGGCCAGAGCCCACCCCACCACCCCAGCCAGGAGCAGGGCAGCCAGGGGGGGAACTGGGGCAGCCCCAGCCCCAGGCATCGGGCTCCTCCATGGGGACGGGGACAGGGCAAGGCTGAGCCGGGATGCCAGCCTGCAGGTAGGGGTCAGGATCAGGCCTGGTGAGGGGAACTGGGATCAGACACAGCCTCAGGTCAACACAGTCTGTTGGTGTACTCAGGGCCCTGGCAGCTGCAGAACAATTTGCAATTCCAGCTCATCCTTTAACAATATTAACAGCATATACTTCACAACAATTAATTACCTGATACATTTGAGAAGGTTTCATAATATCCAGAGGCAGTAAAAACATTTTTGTTTTGAAAGGTATCATGATTAGATGAGAGAAAAGTACTTGTGGCAAGGATCAGGTGTAATGGCTGTGTTTCTGACTCTTGCTAGCGTCTGCTTGCTCTCTGGTAGAAGATAAAACCTTCATACTTCTGGGTCATTTTTTTGTTCACTTCTTTGTTGACCCAAAGCCTAGAGGATCAGAGAATCAGATCATTCTGCCCTTCAAGAGGCACTTTGCAGCCAACACATAGACGCCTGCGCTAACTTTCCCAGAGGCAAAACGCAGGTTGTAATTACATGCCAGTAATGTTGAAAATAGAGTACTAGCAGTGCATTAAGGAAACCCCCGAAGTCTGAAAGGCCTACAAAAAATGAAATGAAAAATGAAAGCTCTGGGCTCAGCGGATGCACCAGTGCGCACGTGTCTGTCTGCACAGGCGAGCCACCCTGCGGGGTCAGCGGCGCTGCTGGCCTCCAGGGAGCCGTGCGGGCACCTGTCCCGGGGCCGGACGGAGGAGATGCTCCACGGCTGCAGGGTGAGCAGGCACCTGACTCTTCCCGTAGCAGCACATCCAGCTGAAGCCTCCCAGGGCTCCCTGCATCCGCTCG
>NW_009605834.1:255-3946 GCF_000690535.1 Cariama cristata | reverse complement strand
CGCTGCTGCCGGCTGTAGCTCATCAGCCTGCCACACTCGTGAAAGCAGAAGCATACTATGCAGCCTCTAATGTGATCTTGTTTGGCAATATTAAATGGGACACCTAACTGTTTTCCTGGGTGAGGGGCTCTCTATGCTGTGTGCACATCTTTGTATGGAGGTCTTAGAACTGGCCAGAGGAGCTGGACTCCGGGTTGGGAGGGCTGTGTGTGATGGTGCAGGACCTGGAGAGATGCAGTGCGTCCCTGCTGCGTGGGCGCACGCTGGCGAGGGCAGCTGCTACCAAACGTAAAGCTGTGCTGGCCAGCAAGTCGGACAGGGGGCTTGGGAGCCCAGTGTCAGAGAGGTGGCTACTGGAGAGACAAGAGCATCTGAGAGCTCACTAGTGAGAGACAGCGAGGCTGGACCTGCTGGTGCACACGTGTCTGTGGGTGGCAGCTGGGCACACCGGGGCAGCCAGAGCTACTAGGCAGGCTGGCTAAGGCAGTACCTGCATGGTGTGTGTATATACATATATACGTACCTGCATACGTATGCAGGCACATATGCATATGTGCATGTTTTCCACTAATGGACCTGCATCCTGAGCAGCCAGAGGGGGGAACCAGACGAGGCCATTGGTGCTGCTTGTGTCTGCGTGAGTGCTGTGGTTCCTGCCCCCACCGATCTGCATGGCTGGCTGCGTGCATACGTCTGTGTCTGCGTGCTGTGCGTGCCTGTCTCCTTGTGTGCCCACTGGAAAACATGACCAGCTTCACTTTTGGCTCATCCTGGGGACACGGTGCAGCAGGAGCAGCCTCTCCTCTGCTGGGCTGCTGGATTCAGCAGCCCCCAGGAAGGAGGAATCCCTGGCACCCGGCGGAGAAGGGGTGCTGCCGCACTGCTGGACCACGGTGGGGTCTCTGCCAAGGGTCAGGAAGGAGCAGCCACTCTGGGGAACAGCCACCTGGTGCTGTGCAGAGTCAGACGGCCTTCGCAAAGGCAACAGGAGCGGTGCTGCCACTGAACACAGGTACGGGGTACGTGTGTGAGGGAACTACAGATCGCTGTGATGAGGGTGTTCAGAAGAATGATGAATCAGGCCAGTCTGAACTTCAAAACAAGACTGATGTTCATTAGCAGCGCACGCTTATTAACACTACCCTTCATGCCCACAGCTGGTGCTGAACCCCTACCTGTTCAAGGCAGCCAGTCCTCCGCAGTCTCATCCCACGTCTGCCATGAGCGCAGGAGGCAGCAGGGCTGGTGCTGGAGGCCGGCACTGCCGCCATGGTGCTTGCTGGCCCTGGTCGCAGAGGCAGAAGTGAGCAGGCTCTTCCTGGAGACAAGCCGGGAGACAAGCTGGGCATCTTCCCGCTCCCAGCAGTGCAGGATGGTCTCCCTGCAGAGGCTGCTGCAGGGTGCTGGCAGGCAGAAGGGCTGCTTCCACCAACCACATGGCTCCTTGACCTGTTTCTTCCCCAGCTTGTTGCCTCTTCCCTGCAGCCACAGCAGGCTTTTCCCAGCTCTCAAGGTTGTGCTTTTCCAACGACTGACCCCTGGTGAGTTATCCCTGCTGGTCTCTGGGGTCTCTGCTCCCAACCTGTGCCCGTATCTTGCAAGGCCTTTTCTGTCATCACATTCCTAACCACAGAAGAGACGCCTGCTAGCGAGTTCTGCTCCACACGGCACCACCTGACAGCACGAGCCAGGCCAGGGCCAGTGGCCCGCTGCCAGTGGTGGCCACGTTACTGCTGCCGGGCCACTGAGCAAAAACCAGTCCCTTCCAGCATTGCATCAAGTGAAAAAGAGCAGTTCTTGCTAAAACCACCGAGATTTCCATGGAAGTAACTGAACCAGAAGCTGTTAAGCAGAGAATTACTCATCAGCATGACAGAATATTTGAAAACTAAATTTGCACTTTTCTACAGAGGTTTGCTTTCAAGAGAGAAAGGAAAAAGTTATTTGAAAGTCCATGGTGTATTAAAGAATTAGCTGTTGTTTAAGTGAAAACTGCTTGCTCTTCCTATCCATTGTGACTATCTGAACAAGAAATCAACACACAATAAAAAGAAAGCATGTTAAACTCTCCAGCATGCTCCAGGGGAGTACCAGGGCATCACTGAGAATTTCTATCAATCATTTGGATTTTGTTTCTGAAACATGCTTTCACACAGAGGGAACTTTTACCTCAGATGTCGACTTTAGCTCCCTTAAAAACTTTTATTTACATTCATTTTTATTCATCTTTTGTAAGTTGCATATGAAAATCTTTCAAATGCTGCCATCAGAGAGCAGGCAGAGCAGTCTGGTGCAGAAATTGTTTACAGAATGTTTATTTTTATGAAACTATGATACCCAAAACCGTTTATAGATTGAAAATATGAAGTGGGTTTTAACCAAACATTCCAGTTTCAGGCAAATTCTCATACAATTGTATATTCTTGAAAATCTGCAAAGCTTCTTGTGTGCCTCCAGGTTGGAAGAAGTTAATTCCAAAATTCAAAGACAGCAAAATAAAGAAACGTGACCACCTGCTTTTCTTGCGAGATCAGAGTAATGAGAAAGAACTCCTGTATTAGCCAGTCAAGGCAAGAGGCAGCTGCTTTGCACTGGGAGGTGTTGGTTCATTGCAATTCCAGTAAGAAAGGCACTCAGAACCTGTAAAGTCACCAAAAACGCTAATTATTAGAGCTAACACCATAAAGAGAGGATAGGATAGATAATCTTGGGTTCCTGTAGATGCTGGGACCCACAAGCTGCGCAGCATCAAACAGGCTTCCAACCAGCACGCAGCATGTCTGGCAGGTCTCATCCCTGGAAGGGGTACCCCACTTTGCTCGTTTGAGCTGTTACAGGATTTTCTCAGAAGATGAACCATTTGTACTATCAGACAGAAAGGAGTTTTGCACGAGAACTTGTTGCTGCACTCTTGGATAAAGGTAAAGCTAGGCAGGTGGTGTAATTGCCAGGATCAAGTGGGAGCTGCCTGCAGGCTCCTCTGCTGCCATCACCAGCTGGGGAAGCTCAGCCTGCAGCCAAGGGACCTGCCCAGCACCACACATCCCAAGGGCCAGGCAGCGCAATGCAGTGCAGGCTGGCTCAGGTTAACTGCCACAGGGATTTCTTCCAAATTCATGGCTGTCCGAGAGTGCCCCTTCTCCCCTGAACTACCCTGAAACATGACATGCCAAATCCTCTCCCTTCCCCAAAGCAGCTACTGCTTGAGATTGAAAAATCTGGTTAAACTGTTTAACTTTGGCAGATAGTTCAGACAAAAGGCTCAAATTTTCCAAGGCGTCCATCAAACCCCACAACTTTATTGTTGCCAGTCTCAGTCCTGTCCTCAGAAACCCCCAGCAGATTCTTTTGACGGTTCACTGTTTTGTCCAGCTCCGCCTCTCAGAGCACAATCAGCCTTGGATTTGCTAAGGCTCTTTGCACCCAAACGACCACTTCTTCCTCAGCCAGCTCTCTGCCTTCCCCCAGGCAGCCCTGCCCAAGTGCAATTCCTTTCCTTAGCTGGTCTGCAAAGACACCGCATCTTCTTCATCAACTCCTCCTGGTGCATGGGGCACGGCACAGGCACATGAAGGCGTGCAAGGGCTTCCTTCCCGCTCGTCATGGAGCTGTAGTCCACACGGTGCCATTCAGGGAGCAGAGATGAAGGTGGCAAAGGCAGGAGACACTGGCACTGGCATCGGTGTGGTCG
>NW_009605834.1:0-243 GCF_000690535.1 Cariama cristata | reverse complement strand
GGGGTTTTCGCCCCCCGGAGGACCCTGCCACAAGCGAGGTACGCTGAGTGCTGCCTCGTTCCCCTTCTCACCCGGATTCCTCCCTTACCCTCACTCTTTTTTGTCCATCGCTGGGGCCTGGAAGAGACCCGAACTCAAAGAGAGAAGGGACGCAGCGGAAATCCCTCCGAATGCCTTCGGTGGAGTAACGCGCCCAACTCACGGTAGTTTCCCCTCAAAGCCGTACCGCCACTCCCCGGCACC
>NW_009605833.1:0-27472 GCF_000690535.1 Cariama cristata | reverse complement strand
TTATATTATATTATATTATTGCCCTGTAATCTTTTGTAATAGAAGGGATGGAATTTTACACTGAAATATTTACTTTATTCAAAAAGTTCCTATATGATTAATAATTAATTTGTATAAATTAAGTATGTAAATTTTTGATGTTTAGGAGATATGCTTGCAATAAGAAAAACCTTAATAATTCATCAATATAATGTAAAAATACATAGATTTTTTTATTTCGTTTTTTTTCAATGTAGGAAGAAGGTCAGCGCTTGTGGACAGATGGGTCTCCTTATCATCTAAAGGCTGCTATCTCAACTTTGTCAATGATACCAGAAAATGAAACTGACTGCTATGCGCTTCAGAGAGATCCCACTGGTCCAGACTATTTCTTCACAGGATTTTTCTGCTATATACAGCTACCGTACATTTGTGAATATGAATGTAACTATATTTTTTTTCCAATCTTTTGCATTTATTTTTAAAAACCTTCCCTTTATTACATTTATCTTTGAAGATACAAATATAAAAAGAAAAAAAGTTTTCATTATTTTCAATATTTTCTTCATTTTTGGTGTTCTTTTACAGTACCTCTGGTAGCAGAAAACTTCACATTTAGTGTACGTGATGTCAAGACAACTGAAGCTGTGCTTGCATGGAGTCATATGGACATGTGGCTTAAGTCAGGCTTTGGACTTACAATTAAGTACTATTTTGATCAGTGGAAACCATACATTCTGAACTTGCCTGTGAATACAACTCAAACAAAAATTGTGCAGTTGTCTCCTGGCCTTTGCTATAGCTTTTTATTAGCAGCAAGGAACCCAGAAGGGGCACAGACTATCTTAAGTCCAATTCTGAAGGTAGAAACAAGTAAGTTGCAAAAATAAATAGCAGTAATAACCAGATAATCCTACGCTTTTTATATTTTTCCTTTCATTACACTGTTCCTTGTGTTGATATTTTGTCTGAAAATATAAATAAATCTGAACATGAATTCTGAAACCAAGATTTACCAGTTTATGAAGTGGATTCCAAGGTGTTCATTTTGCTTTTGTGCTAAAATGCTTTATTGGGATTGATGAGGAAAAACTCAGGCATTTTCGGTGGCTGCAAGCAGAAAGCCAGCTACAAATTCTGTTTCTGTGAAGTATATTTTAAAAGCTCATTCGTACCATAATTTTACTCATTTTTTCTGCTGATGTTCGAAGATAAAGCTGGATGTCAGAGTAGCAGTAAGGTATTTTTTGGCCACGCTGGTGAAATGCAGAAGCATACTTTCCAATCTGAAGTAAAAGATTTTGTTGGAATAAGCAGAGATATCCCTGCATATCTGCAGTTAAGGTTAAGACAAGCTTTATGGTTTAAAAATACATGGTGTTTTGACCTGCTGCATGATGCAGTATGGCATAAGAAAAATTCATGAATCGGTTAACTTGTGTTCTAGTAAACTCTAGCTGAATGAAGCCAAATGAAACCTGCCAGTTGGTAGAGATGAAAAGTAACTTTGCATCTAAACATGATCAAATGAAGATGTCCTCAAGGAAAAACTACTTCATGGACACAATTTTAGGTGCAACATACTGCCCTAATATTTTTATCAATTCTAGCAAGACAATCCAAATGCAATACAGAGGTCGATTTTCTTAAAGTCAGAACAAAATACAGGTTTTTCTTTAGGGGAAAGAAGCTGTTGCTTTTCTCTAGCAAGTACATTTTGTACAGTTCACTTCTTCCCCTGGGCTGCTTTAGAGCACTTGAAAGTCCTCTCATCTCCTATGCCTACCAGCACCTCTGCTCCCTAATCTGATGGTTCATTTGCTGTATGAAAGACCTTGTAATGCAAGTTGCCTCTATAATGAAGGAAAGATATTCCTGCTTTCTCCTATGAGGAGCAAATAGGTGTTTTACCTCAGAAATCAGCTTTTCAGCTGCAACATTACTATCTACAGAAACATGGAAAAATAGAATTGTTTACTAATTATTAGACTAGTGACTGAATTGTTGGAAGAGGTGTAGGAGACATGTGAAGAAGTGAAGAAGATGAACACTTAAACTTCCTGAAATTCAGTAGATTTTGCTGTTTAATTCTTTAAGACGAGGTTTTAACCAACTTCAGTAATTCATACCATTTGTCTTAGATGGTGTTTGTGATCCAACTGAAATACAAGAGAGGACCTAAGTGAGGAGACTAAGTTCTATGTAAAGAGCTAGATGATTCAGAAAAACCTCAGTTAGAGAGTAGGAGTATTCCCATGCGTATCAATATTAGATACACTGTGAAAGTTGCTTTGTTTGTTTTGCTCTAATACTATTTAGCATATATGTAATTAAGTGTGTACTGTTAGCTTTTCAGGCTGTATTTAAAAAAGTTATTGGTAAAAGGTATCAGAAGCGATTATCCTATTTCTGTTCCTAATCTTATTCAAAAGGGCCATTGCACTCCCGGAAGTTGGAGGCTACCTATGTTTCATCTGCAGAAATACATTTAAGGTGGAAGCCTCCGCAGCATTCATCCAGTGGTTCTTTTCATTACTACCTCGTCAACATTTTGGATACTGAAACCAACATCTGGGAACAGTTACCAGTTGAAAAAAACAAGACTTCAGTAGTAATAGGGAGTGTAAAATCTTATCATCAGTATCGGGTATATTTACAGAACGTAGCAGAGAAAGGAACTCTAAGCTGCCATGAGAAGCCTATATTAATCACAACAGGTGATGTATCCAATTTCTTGTTGTTTTATTTCACTAGGCAGAGTTTAAATTGAAAATAAAAGGCACAAAAGTATTTTTAAGGCCTTGTACAGATTGCAGTTTGTTGGGATGTATTGGAGGAAAGCTGAGGGAATTCTTTTCTATGATCTCTGTCTAACTGATTCTAACCTTCAGAGCCTTCCAAAAGAGTGAATGTACCTATCCCTTTACTTATTTATTCATTTACCTACTTACAACACATTAGTACGTGCTAAAGAAGTGACATCCTGTTTAATAAATACTGATTTATGGTTTGTATATTTAATTTTAGCAAAGTAGAAACACTACCATGATGTCAAAAATTATGTAGGTGAAGACAGATTAATTAATTTTTCTGATCCTAGATACTGTGACTCAGATTGTGTCATCTTTGTTACTCTATATATATCCGATGGAACAGGATATGCTGTAAAATAAATCCTTATTTGTTATGAGGAAACAGAAAGCAGAATCTGCCTGTAACAGGTAGTTGACTACAAACTATTTTAAGAAATAATTAAATGAATTAGTAGTTTTAAAATCATAAATTAAAAGGCATCATTGGGAAGTGATTGTAAATTGATGGTAAATTTGATCTGTGGTTTTATACTGACATCTTTTTCTTTGATCAAGCTGTCAGTCCACCTACAACTGTTTATATTCACCCAGAGGATGTACAAGAAGAGAGTGTAATCCTTCACTGGAAGCTGCCACAAGAGAGTCAGGAATCCTTCATTCAAGTGAAACCTAAAGCAGACATCGGTGAAACTAAGAAGTTTTTATTAAACAATACAGAAGAATTTAAAGTTGATCTCCTAGTTCCTGGAATGGCTTATGAAATAGCAGTGGCAAGTGTGAATAATGGAAATATGAGCGAACTGAAGACCATTCAATGCACTTTAAGTAAGACATCATTTAATGGTGGAAACTACAGACTATAATACACACAATATTGGTCTCGTTATCATTACTATCATCTAGCAGATTTGGTAGATCAAGTCAATTGGCTAAATGGCCAAGGATCAAAACTGAAATATGAAATGTCCCTAACTGTTAACGGCAAAGTAGATGCTGTTAACTTTCAAAGAGAGTGCCGCCTTGGAAAACCCATTGGCAGTACTGACAACTGCAATGAGGACCGTAACTGAGAATCCTGTTCCCACTGAAATTGGGTGAATCATTGATTTGGATTGAAATAGGAAAATATTGGAATGGTTGAAACAGCTTATTTATTTTTGGAGATGCGTTAGTTGTTCTGTGAAATGTGAGAGAGAAATTACCCTACTATTGGTGAGAGAGTGGTGGGAAAGGACTTTAAGAATTAGAAGTAGTGGTAGCTGAAAGGTAAAAGCTTTACATTGTTTATCAAGGGGTCTCACCCGTTAGTCTTAGCTCAAGATGTTGAAATGCTTTTGGCACAGTATAAATTTTTTGCATATGTGAAAGGAACGGGAAGGATTCATTTATGCGTATGGTATCTAAGGGCTGCAGCTGTCAGGTTATAGATACATGAAATGCTGCGTTGTCATTTTTTTCTAAATGATTACAGTATTTTGGAGGGTAGCAGGCTTAGTCTTTTCAGAATTTTTTATATAGGATTAGATTTCATACCTCATTCAAGACACAGATGACATAAAATTCTAGATGGGATTTTTCACAGCTGTCAGAGCCAGCTGTAAGGGAAGAAAACTAAACATGTCAATATTGCATCCATCAAATGTATCTCACTCTCCATGATCATCTCCCTGCCCACATGTACATTTCTGTATATTTTTTCAGCTATCCTGACTTACCTTCTTGGTGCAGTTGTGGTTGAAAAGGTAATTCACTGAAACCTTTGGAAGCCTAACTTGCTTTGATTCATAAATCATTTGTCAAATGCTTCAAGATTCCAGTAATAAACACCTAAAAAGATCAAGTTGTTTATTGTTTCTGAGCAATGACATATTTTATTATGGTAGCTATTCATTTGCACGAGGAAAGCATATTTCTCAGGGCAGTTGCTTCAGATTTATTGTGTGGTTTTCTTTGAATCCATTTTCAACTGATTTAACATGACAAATTTTCTTTCTTCTTTTAGAGCCCAAGCCTGTTGAAATTGTAGTTCCTTATGTGCTTTATAGTAATGCTGTGGTATTATTTGTTCGCATGCCTGATATTGGAGTATTTGATGGCATATATGTCACAAGTAAAGAAGGACCTAATGCAACATTCATTTTAAAAAGCGATGGTAAAATAACAATTGAAAACCTTACTGCAGGAACAGAATATGATTTCTGCATCGCCACAAAAAGTGGAAAAATGTTGAGCTCCTTTTACCATATATCTGGTGTAAAAACATGTGAGTATTTTAAGTTTATTCCTACAAAATTGCACCATATTAATTTTTGATTTGGAAACTTTTATTTTTATTTCAGTGCAGTAGAAAAGACAGGCTATTTAAATATCACCTTGATATATCTGTGTAAGCAATTAATAATTATACTAACACTAGCTGGTTTTTTAAACAAAATTATAATGATCCCTTATAATTTCTGAACTTCCTAAATTGTGTTTTTTATATCAAGTCTATAAAATGTCTAGCAAGTATTTCAGGGAAACAAGGCACATTTTCACCGTGTATTTTAGCCAAGAAGATGAGTCTCAATGGAGTTACTTCTGTGTCTTGAAATTAGTAAGTTTATTACTCCCGGTGTATATTTAAGCAAATATTTGAGATTTGAGCATTGAGATTCCCATTGAAGCACTGAGATTCCCATTTTTCAAGATAATAAATTCAATAACAGAGACATTAAAAAAATATTGTAGGAAAGGGGACTCCTTCTAGAAAGGCCTTTAAAAAGGAATTTTAATAAGAACTTAAAAACTGTTTAAAAATACCTGCTGAAATTCTATGTTTTGACTTTCCTATTTTTTATCATAATTCTACTTCCAGAAGTTTTTCTTTTCCTGTTTTATCATTTTCTGTTGAAATTATTTTCTGCTCTCTTTCTTTCAGAGTAGAAATGTTTTAAAACAAAGATAAAGATAGGATAAAAAGAAGCACGGAAGAAAAAAGAGGAGAATGAGGGCAAGACAGAAAAATTCTTCCCCAAATAGTGAAAATCTTGAAAGCTGATTTTTCTTAAAATATAGTTTTAATAAAAACCTGGGATTTGGTTGATCTTATGTAAGCGTTTCCTAAATTTAGCGTGAAACTGCCTTACAAAACCTAATTTTGGTCTGTCTCTTCTGGGACCTCAAAACCTTGGAAGAGAAAAAAATACTGACCCCTCACATGTATACAGTTTTTCTTAGAAAAAGTGTAAATTTTGGTACATTCCAACCGGAAACAGCTATGGTGAGGATGAAAGAGATGCAGAGAAGAGTGGAAGCTCCTCTGTAATGTGATCTGAATTGTATCATACAAGGCTATACTAATTAGGGATAATGTTTATTTGTCTTATCTGATCTACCCAGTTTTGCTGAGCTGTTTGACAAAATTTAGATACATTCTGAGCACTATTGTGGTGGTATTGGAGGGATTAACTTCTTTCTGGAGGACTTTCCCACCTAAGAGTGCCAGCTCTATCCTCAGGGAGAAATGTATGTTCAGCCCCAAGTAATTTTGCGATAAACAAGCAATTTTCTTTAAATAGTGGCAAGATTATATCTTTGTTCTTTCTTCATTTTTCTATTTTGGAATGTCTGTTTGCACACCTGAAATCAGATTTTGCCTTTTATTTGTTTGAATCTGTTACTGGTTGTCTTCACTTTTATATCTCCACAGGAGACATAAAAAGTATTGGGTTGAACAAAGTCTTGGATTGAACAGTAATGTGTTTTATGTTCTTCTGTAGGTCTGGCAGCTCCACTCGATGTACGAGAAGGTAATGTTACAGACACTTCAATACAGATTGCTTGGGACCGTGCTGATGGAGATTTTCAGCAATATGAGGTTACATGTACAAATTGTGCAAGTGCTTTCAGGGTATGTTTTTTAAAAGGCCACTTGTGTATAGGCAATGCAGTTATTTTTGAAAGTCTTCTATTAAGTGACTAGAGGTTAAATTAAAAGCTGTATTTCCCATTAAAATAGGTGGAGGTACCATTTACGTAAGATAAGCAAATTTTGCAAGCGGTTCTATGAAAGCTGTGTTTGTTTTTCTAGGTCCAGAAGGTCAAGCAAGAAACAGCAACATTTTCCAACCTTACTCCTGGTAAGCTGTACAACTTTACAATTCGAACAGAAAAAGAAGGTTTCAGAGACAGTGTTTTTGTGGCAAAGGAAATAGAGACAGGTGAGACCACAATATTGTCAAATTCAGCATTTGTTTTACTCCATCTATAGATCTAGCTTTCTTCTTGAATTTTATTTTTGTCTCAAATAGAGAAAACTAAATCAATCATCTTCATCATTTTCTCCTTATTCTTTTTCGTTATTTTCCCTTTTCTTTGACTGCTTATGTCTAAGAATTTTAATATGGTTACAGTATACAATGAACTACCAATGTTAACTTCATAATGACTCAAGCAGGTGTACAGTCCAGTAACTGATACTTGCACACTGTCTGGCTACCAACATTACAGAAAACAAAATCCTTTTCGTTAGACTTTTCTTTAATGTTTGATTTCTCACTTCAGTGCTGAGTTTGAACTGTTTGAACTGTTTGAACTGCTTAGGTGTTCGGAACTAAATTGGTTTTATGATATTCTCTTATTGGCCTCCCCTTACATGAGGACTAAATTTGGGCTTTTCTACATTTAGGTTTACTTTGGGTTAGGACATTTGATTCTCAGCAGCATAGTTCTGTTCTGTTCTAGTTCTTCTCTTAGCTACTAGTAACTTCCTTCCATTATGCATTTAAAAACTGTTCTTTCATTGTTCTCTTTTCCTTTCTAAATTAAGATACTTTAAAGCCAGATTTTTCTGCTTCTTTTTCTCACTCCAGCAAGTATGTTCATTCTGAACAGTTCTTTCATTTTTGGAATGATGTTTCTCTGATCTGTCCTGTCCATATTAGGCTTTCACTTTAACACAATTATGTTACTTCTTTTTGATGGCACTGTGAATAAGTCTATTCAGGTATCACCAGAAAGTAAGTACTCTGGCCAGTAACCTTCACATACTGTCTGTAGACGTACACTTTTGGCCACTGTTGAATACAAGATACTGTGCTAGTGGGGACTTTGGTCTCAGTGCAGTATGTTACCTCTTATGCTGGCATTTCTTTTCTTGAGGAATTGTCTGGTTTTGAGCTCCACATCAGTGATGTCAGAACTGCATTAAGTAGTATTACAGAGCAGCAAGTAGTTTGGCTCTGGATCTTTAGGATAATGGAAGTCCCTATACACATTACTGCAGCAGTATTAGTCTGTGTCCTTGAGAAAAGCAAAGACATGACATAATTTTTCTGGACTTTTTATTGCATTCTGATGACATGAGTCCTGTCATAAAGTAATGGATTTAAAACATGTTTTTAAAGTAATGCTTTTTTTTTTATTGTCACACAGTACCAAGCACAGTTAAATATCTGAACTATAGCAGAGACTCTGAATCAATAACTGTTACCTGGCCACCAGCCCAAAATATGTTTGATGGATATGTTCTTTCAGTAAACAGTAAGGTCTTCAACGAGGAGAAAATATTACCCTCAGGTGTAAGGTATGAGGATTATATTTAAAAAATAACTGACGTGAACTCAAACGAGATGTTTCACTGTATATTTAAAATAAGTAGCCTGCAGTGTTACTTACGTGTGATGTGCATTTGCTGTTTTAGTTGATATACATTACTATACCCATGTGAAAAAAGATTATTTTAAGAATTGCATTTTAAATAAATTACAAATCTCATGTGATGTGTTTGTGCGAAGAAGAGCAAACAAAGTACTGCACTGAGTGAGCACCAGTAGAACCTGTGTGTCGTTCTGGATGTTTAATTTAACCTTTTAAGACTTTCTAGTACTTGAACTTGCTATGAACCATAATGTGATGCATCATTAAGATTTTATAATACCAAAATAGTTTTTGACTCACAGCATATACGCATGTATAAGTACATTGTGTAAATAATATCCATAATACTATAAAGAATTAACATATGAAGATACATGCATTTTTAAAATCCTAAAGAACACAATCTTTTTTTTTAATCTTTGTAGAATGTACAAATTTGAGAGTCTTCTGCCAGGCACTGATTTCTTAATCAGTATTGTGACAACCAATGGATTAAAAAGAAGTCATCCCACTATCCGTAAGATTAGCACCTGTAGGTTCATGGTCTATTAATAACTTTTCATGATTTCAGATAATTAGGGTTGTTACATTTTAAGGTATTGTCTGAGCAAAGCTATTCTTTATTAAATCAATGCATCTTAACAATGGCTGGATTAATGTACATATGTCTGTCTTTTCAATCTAAACATCCTTGAAAGTTACTAAGGAAATAAAAGCTTTTAAAACATGAACAAGTTTCCTCTGTACTTAATAAGATTCTACCAGTAACTGAATCAGCAGTAAAATTAGGATGATAAAACTTTTCCATAAACATTGCATTT
Organism: Cariama cristata; assembly: GCF_000690535.1. Lineage (NCBI taxonomy): Eukaryota > Metazoa > Chordata > Aves > Cariamiformes > Cariamidae > Cariama > Cariama cristata. The sequence continues at coordinate 18,219 of NW_009605833.1, read as the reverse complement.
ATTTCTGATTCTATCGGTAATATGTAGAGGTGAATTTAATTTATTTTGTATTCTTCTTAAGTACAAAATGAAATCTGTTTCTACACTGAACTATGAAATAATGAATTACAGCACAGTCTTCTGTAGATGTTAATTTCCTTCAAATTGATATAGATTATTTTGATATTAAATTTTACATCAACCTCTGTCTTTACCTCAGATCCTGATCCACCGTCAGATTTACAGGTGTTGGGGCAAGAAGAAAATAGAGTCTATTTTTCTTGGAAACTACCAAGAGGAGGATTTGATATGTTTCAGGTGAGATAAGAATGGGAAGAAACGGAAGAAACTAATGCCATACTTTACATCTTTTTTTTTTTTTTTTTTTGTGTGTGTGTGTGATTTCTCAATAAAATTGTCATCCTATATATACACTGCAAGCCCAACAATAAATATTTGTCTTTATAACCCACATAAGTATGGGAGGGAAATACTGCTACAGGAGAAGATCAGCTAAATACATACTTCATATTACATAACAATTTTTTAAAAGGTTGTAAAATTATGCTTTTAAAAGCTTTCAAAACCTGATTTTTCATCTAATGTGCAATAAAAAAGATTACAGATCAAGGATTGAATGCAACTACAATGTGATTTTTTTTCTTAGCTTTCCAAATTTGTAATACAAACTAATTTCATTGAAGTGCAAAATAAAAAAAAAAAAATCATTCTATATAGAATGATCTAAATGTTTTGTTTAGAAAGTTCCAGAATAAAACTTTTTTTTTAAAATATGGCTATTTACAAGAAAAAACTGCAAACATTTGATACTTCCCATACCCTCCCGGCCACAGGCACTAAGTAGTTCAGGGATTTCCTGAGTGATAGGTTGAAACTGGACATACGTAAGAAAAACAGCAACTGTTTTTCCTGAATTTGTTTAATCCTTTATACTTTACGATTTTCTTATGCCCTGTTTGAAAGAGTACACTTTTTAAACTTTAAACCTGGTACTATTTAGGTTCTTTTGGTATTAGAAATAGCTACTACTTCCCTATTTACCATGCTCATACCTTTTGTGATTTTATAAGCTCTAATTTCTCAGTTGTGTTTTGTGCAGCATGCTTATGTGGAAACCGTTCTACATCTCTTCTTATTTTTTTTCTTTAATTTTTCTAAGCCTTTGATATCCTTCTTGAGATTGGGTGTTCACCTAGGATGTGGGTGCACAATCGAGTTATCAAAAGGTTAACAGTGTTTTCTGTTTTGCTTCCTATTCCTTTCCTAGACAATAACATGCTGTCTACCTTTCTGACTACTGTCAGACTTTTTTTAAAAACCTTTTCTGTGGACATTTCAATTTGAGACAACTCAGTTTGGCTCAAAATTCATAGTTCATTAATAATGATTCCAGTGCAGGAACATCCTTGACCATTGAAACAAATAATTCAGTTACTATTTTTCATACAGGCTTGTCTATACTGAGTGCTCCCTTTGTCTTTTGGTCAGGTAGTGACCTCCCCGACACCCAGATAAGCTTATGGTGTGTTTAAATTACTGTTTTCATTAGTGGTTATACCATTTTCAATTTACTCTTCACTCTCTTTTGGCCTACTGACCTGTGTTTCTGCTCTGCCCTGCTTCCCTGTGCTTCTTAAGTTAGCTTGCATGAATTAGACAAGTTTATAGTTTTTATTTTTCTTGTTTTGACATGATCTCCCATTTTTAAGGATATCTTTTCTTAAAATAATCCTCTTTACTATTCAAATGGTTTTGCTATTTCTACATTCCCTGTACAAACTTTGAGTGGTGTATTGTTCATTATGTGTTAAAGTTGCATTGCTATGTTTTTCATACCATGACACTTTTGGGTGCTCCTCATAATTTCCTTTTAATTTGCTTGATCATTTTAAAGTATTTCTCCTTTTCTAATAAAATGTCACTATGCTGGACTTTTTATTCTTACAAAGAAGCCAAGTACTAATATTTCATAGTTGATATTACAGAGTGGCTCTTCAGCATTTGTAGTTTGAACCATATCCTTTGCAACACGTAGCACAAAATCTGGAGTTACTTCTTCTGTTCTTTCAGTTCCCTGGTCAGAAACAAGCCACTATGACATCTAAATACTTCATCCATGGATCATGTTTCTCTACGACATTCAGCCAGTCTCTCTTTTGTATCCTGTCTTTTGGAGTCTGTCTTGTATTATCCGTCGCATTTTGCAGTCACTTTATGAACACAGTCATGCGGTCAATAAAACTTTGTGATAGTAAAACATGTCATTTGAATCAATAAAGATTTCAAGGTATGGTCTTGTACGGTTAACTTACTTGACTAGGATATTCTTTAGTAGGTAGCACTATCATGAGACAAAGTACTTTGCTTTAATGGTCTTACACAGTTTATAACCCAATATTACAGTGTCCAATTCTTTTCCTCCCCCTTCCCTATGACTTCGATTATATCCTTACCTAAAACTTGAAATCTGTGTATTCTTAGTGTAGTTTCTTGACATTCCTTCTCTCTTCGTTAATGTAAAGCTGCATTGATCTGAATGAGTAAGAGTAGCCAGTTAACCTACGACAGCACAATTTGCTGATGTAGCCTGGAGTCTTTTTACAAATTATAAAATTAAATTCACTTCTCTTGTTCATGTTTTGAACCAGTTCAAATATACTTTTGTATGTTGTCAGGTTATTTTTACCCTCCTGTGGAAAGTAATTGTCATCTGTAGTATTGATATTTATGGCACAGTATTATTGTTAGCATCTCATAGAGCAAGCAGCCACATTAGACAGTGCTTTGTCTGAATAAATGAGCTTATCTTTAAATCTTTAATGAGAGAGGCTTCAGTAGACTGGTTGCTTAGTAAGGCGCACCTGCATAAAAGGGATCATTTTACTAATCATTTAAAATTAATTATCCCCGCTCACCAACTTTCTATGCAATATATTGTAGTTTTTAGAGCGAAGAGTGCACAAAAGGTACTTTCCGAACTTGTTTATACTAGATGTAAATCTTTAATCTATAGCTTTGCTTCTAGCGTTTTGCAGTGCTGTAATTCTAATAAAGTGATGACAGTCTTCAAGATTTATTGTGTATTAACAGGTACTGTGCTGGTAAAATACGCAGAGGGAATTTGATCATTCCTTCCCAAATGATCAGCAGCTGAACCAAAGTGCTTTCAGGTCACTGCCATGTACGGAATATCACTCTTCTCTTCTGTTGGAGGAAATAACGAGTGGCAGGACAGGACAGACTGATGTAGGCAGTTGCAAACCTTCTTGATATCTTAGTACTAACTGCCACACCTGAGAAACCCATGTATGCGTGCTGGAGATGCTTGTCTAGAGCCTTCCTCTGCAGGGCAGGCAGAGTGTGCATCTTGCCTTTCCTGAGTGCAGATATGAAGCAGTCTGCACTAACAGTTTTCTATGCCCACTGAAAGGACTATCACAGGGAATTATTTTTTTTCACCTTAGAGTTGTCTGGGAGGTCAGAGGAATCCTCACAGCCTCTAGGAGTTAAGTGCACAAATTTCAATTACTTGGTATCTCCAACACTTTTATTCTCTGCAGTGGCTCTAAACAAGTGAGTTTTCAAGGTATACCAGTGAGCAGAGTCGAGTGGCTGATTCTTTGGGACTCTTTTCAGGCTCTCAGCTCTGAACAGAGCATGGCTGTTGGTTGGTTGGTTGATTGGTTTTGTTTGATTTTGTTTGTTGGTTTGTTTTTTTTTTCCAGAAAGGTACAGAGATTTCAGAAGTGTCTCCATTTTAGAATAAAAGAAAATTTGTCTCATCCTGTTGGTTAATCCTTCTACCCCTTGGCTATTCTCATTCTCTCTATCGTGTAGTTAATTGTACAGCTCATCAGTACAGCTGTGTGACTGAGCAGTCAGAGTACACTTTATTATCCTTCCTCCAAGAGCAAAAACATGTGACCTTTAAGCCATAACTTAACTTTGCTTCCTCCATCTACTTTTAAACATTAAAGTCACTACTTTCACCCCTGGGCTATTAAGGAATCTTAGAGTAAGTAGTGGGTCAACCTTGTGGAACATAATATAAAGCTTAAACCATAGACTTGATTATTTTATTTTTTTTTTAAATCTTCAAAATATGGAAAATGTTGTAAATATGTTTATATAAACAGGTAGTTGGAATCACTGAACATTACCTTTATGAAGTGAAATAGTCTGATATAAGAAATTTTTTTTCTTCCACAGCTTTCATATTGTCTGATGAATAATGAAAGGCTGCTTACCAGAACTGTTTATGACAGCGGAGCTGTAGTGAAAAATCTGGACCCTGGGACAGAATACTTTTTTCAGTTAAGGACAGTTAAAGGCTTGGATTCCTCTGTGGCTGTGGAGAAAAAAGTCATCACGAGTAAGGAAATACCTTATAACTTGTCTTTCTTTTCTTTTTGAAAAACAGTGAATGTTCAGAGACATTTAAATCATTGTATGTAAGTGACTCAAAGGGTCACACAGTTCAAAATGAAACTTTAACTTTGTAGGGCAAGTCCCGCTTCCTCTTGTGATAGTTGTTTAAACAGGACCCTTGTATATAACTTGCTGGGTTGAAGTTGAGGAGTCTAGACATAATTGCAGATACCTGTTTGAAAAAAGAGATGGGCTCACAAAATTCTTCCAGCTCTAGCAGAATAAGATCTTGCCAAAACAGCATCCTATACTTTAAGAATTACCTTGCATTTTGTTTACAGTTGTTTCTGCATCTGTTAAATTCTTGCAAGCCCGTGGTCTAAGATTGGAGGATGGCTCCTGTACAAGGCCACAGAATGCTAAAAGAGTAAGAGGAATTGTTCTTCAGTTAGCTTAATAAGGTCCAGAAAATTAACTTGCATCTTGCCCTCATTTTCTGTCTCTGAGCAAACATGGATTTTCCAATGCTCCTGTGATACAACGTAAAAAGAGAGTCTGTGGCAGAGATTTGAAGGAATAGATTTATATTGGATTTTGGACTGCCAAGGCAGATAAAGAGCAGCTAAGTGTAGTCAGAAAATAAATCAACTCCCAGATTTATACACATGCATGTCATAGACCTCCTCCCTTCTTTGATGAATTTTCTGTGGTTTGTTTGGACTATAACTCCTTAACCCAGTTAATAGTCAAGAAGGCTCTGTACTTAGGTATTCAAAGATGACTGAATATCTGAAAAAAAACCAGATCTAGTCCGGCAGATTCTAAGTGCAGCACAATAATCATCATCATGGTCTTGAGGGTGAGACTATTGTGGATGAGTCCAATATATGGCTAGATTATGGAGAGTTTACTCATCATTTTAATGGCAATCCTTTAGGATTTTTGTCATGCTTAATAATCCAGCCCTTGATGGGATTATGCTAATCAGTATTTTTCAGAAAGCTTCAAGCAAGATAAATCAATAATCTGGAAGATTCAATTTTTAGGGGGAATAGAAACATTTTTCTTTTCTAACTGCAGCTGTGCTGCACAGATTAATGGATTAATGCTATTTGTAAATAATTATCTGTGATTTTAGGAATCTTAATATAACGAAAAGGAATATTTAAAAAGGAAAAAGGGGATAATCACTGAGACTATGCAATTTATTGTATCCATAAGTGAACAAATAAACAGTTTTCTAAAATTATATGGCCTATGATGTATTTAGAAAACTTTTAATGGAATAAGATCTCTACTTCTGTTTACAAAGTGTTCCATTCTCATTCTGTTTCACCAGTGAGCGATGTTACTGTTCTTACAGAAGATCTGATAAGTCTGGAATTTTCTTCCATAAATTACATAATGCACACAGGAGGTGCATCCCCAGGTTTTATCCTGTGCAATACAATGGCACTGTTTACTATACATCCATAAAACCATACTTCTAAAATTGATACGGATGTTTCATGATGCTGTGAACCCTCAAATAATTTAAATAAAAAATACTTATTTTTAAAAGATGGTACTTTTCTTATATTTTAAGGACTATGCACTAAATTTTTCTTTATTAATCTGAATAATTTTTACTGTAGAACCAGCTGGGATATGTGGTCTGACATTAAAAGTGGTAAATACTTCCTCTGCTACTTTAATGTGGAATCCAACCAAGACTAACTTCACTTCTTATAAAGCATCTTTATCAAACACCACCTTTGTAAACAAGTTCAGGATTCCAGGAGCACTGACTGAATTCAGTGTTACAGACTTGACTGCTGGGGGCATTTATAATTTCACACTGCAAAGACTAAGAGGAAATGTTGAAGGAGCTTCTGCTTTCATTGAAATTGCAACAGGTCTGTATGGTTTCTTGCTTTCTCTCCTTGCTGCTGAACGGTAGCTGTCAATAACAGTGCACGTTTTAGCTTTGTACATCTCACTTTGTAGGATAACATTGGAATTTCAAGGGATCTTGCAAGTAATAGTTTGCTGTGGTTGTGGGCATGCATTACTTACATCCTATTCAACCTGCATCTTGTGGTACACTACCAGAAACATAATTTCTTTAGCTGTACTGCATTGCTTTTGACCATTTCTAGTATTTTCATTATTTTTCAGGTCTTACCCTGCAAAGAGTTACGCACAAGCTGAGTTCTACCTTATCTGATTTCAGTAGTATTTTTGCAGTGAGTGAAATTAGACAGGTTTACAAGCGTTTGTAGAGTTAAGCCTTTATAAACTTCCTTTCAAGGACTGTTTCTTATTAGATTTGTGATTAAAACTTAGTCAGGTAAAATCTCAATTTTGACATGTGTCTGCAGTAATGTAATAATGTAAAATACAGATGAAATTTAAAGAGCAGAAAGATACACCAGAACTACCTTAACTGATTTCTCTTACTACTTTCTTATACATTTTGTAGGGGTTTTTGTGGCAATGACATAGTGGTATGAGAAAGACCTAAAAAGTGTTGGAAGTTGTCATTAATTGACTACTTTGACCAAATGTCACGACATTTGTATGTCTGCTTTTGGGATCAGTGCTTGGCAAACTGTTGGTGCTTCTGCCTTAGTCAGGGAGACTGAAGCAAGAGGTCAAAGAGAGCCTTTAAAATAAAGTAACGTAGGGGTGAAGATCCTTAAATTTGTTGTGAGGTAATGTCTTGAGGGTAAAATTAACAAGAAAAAATCTTTTATGTCTTTTAAAGTTTAAACTAGGATGGCAATGCTATAATACTTTAATTGCAATTAATATTATTTTCTAATACAGGGAAGATTTAAATTAATCTAGTTGACCTGATTGTGCTTCTTTTTACTTAAATGTATTGAGATTACATTGCAATGCTGAGCCTGCTGTTTTATAACGGTTAATTTTTGGAAAAATTAAAATGTTGTTGTATTTTGCACTCCATATTCAGTGATGTATATATTCAACATCAACTAATTGTCAGTCCACTCACTCAGGATATATATTGCAGATATTAAGCAGCATTTTTGTAGGTGAAATTGTGACATTTACAGCAATTTGTTCTGACTATGCTTTACACAAATATACTGGCTATATACCTTATACAAATATGCTGACCACTGCTGGTAAGAAGTGTGTGTGCATGTGCATGAAAGGGAGAGGAGGACTGTAGAAGAGCAGGTCCAACGAGGCTTGAGTGGACCACACTCACATACGTATTCCCTGATGGTGTGGTTAAATCTGCAGAAGGGCAGAACTGAGGCTTTTTGTCAGCATCCGTGGGAAGGGTGGTTCTCAGTCATGGGATAATAGTAGGAAGAGCATTAGCTTCATGGGACTAAATTTCTCCTTCCATGAGGACATTTTTATGCTTTCTTTTGCTGCTGAGTCAGAAGTAATTCAGCTGAGGTAAAGAGATGGCTTAAGTATTGTGATAACTGTACACTCAGAGATTAATTGTGGGTCTGTGTGAAAAGACCTCTAAAAGCATAAAATCCAGCTTTAAAGGAAGTTGAGATCCATGGAAGTAATACTACTGACGATAGCAGTAGGACTTAAAATTTCTAAACGTATACTAAAAGGAAGAAATTATGCTCTCGGTTACACTTGCACACCTGCACATATATTACTAATCTTTTTGTTCTGTTAGTATTAAAATAAAGCAACAAGTTAAAAATGATACATATAGGACAAATGCAGACTGAATATAAAATCTAAAGGTAATATTTGGATATATTAATATTTCAGATTATTTGATGGCAAAACTGGAGTAATCTGTTTGAAATGATTCTGCAACTTTGGATAATCAGTGTAAAGAGTTCATGGAAGACATAATTTAAGCAGATTTAGAGTAAATAAGAAAGGAGTGGAGCTCTCAATGGAAGTGATATGATATTCAGACTGCACAGTATTAGTGTATAAACAGTACTAGAGGATTTAGTCTGAATTCTGAAGAACGATGTTAGTAAGGCAGACAGAGGACTGAGTGCAAGGGTAGTGGAGAATCTGAAATGTGATGCATAGCATCACTGGCTGGGCTTGCTCTGGGAGATAAGCACAGGGACAGCTGTTAGCTCTGTGTACTTTCCAAAGTAGAAAGGGGACAGATGCACATGGCTATGGATTGCACAGGTAGATAAATTATACAATATTATGGGTAGATAATGTTTTAATGACCTATTGAAGAAGCTAAAATCTGGTTCATTATTAGGCTTAGAGTGGATGACACAGATTTAAAGGTGCATTTAAAGGCAGAAGAAAGTGAGATGGTGTGACAGGAGTAGCTGGAAACTTGGCTTTAATAAAAGGAGTAAAACATCCAAGTTTGGGGGACTTAACTCACTCGACTTCATGGAATTACTGGGATTCCAAATACATGGAAAGTATAAAAGCGTTAACAACCCTGTGGCTACCAACAGAACAAGCACCAGCTGTATCTTGAATTTCAACAGTAGCACTAGTTATGACAGCAGTAATGCTAACTTTAAGGTTGAGGACAGCAGAAACATCAGGACTGTGCAGAGATTCTTTGTTAACTGAGCACTGGTCAGAGATACTTGAGCTTGCTCTCAGCAAATGTCTGCACAGCATAGTTGGGAGATCATCAACCAAGTCTCAGAGGCAGTATAGCAACTGTCGTATAATATACTGCTGTATCCAGGCTGATTAGCAATTATCCTTCACGTAGCAAGTAAACTGTTCTTGGTTGCTTTTGTAGTCAATTGTAACTACTAATATATTTGTAAAGGCGGTTAAATTAATGTCTTTCATTCCACAATTCTTTTTCAGAACCTGCAAAGCCAGAAGGACTTAAATTCTTCAATGTTTCATCATATTCTTTTTCATTGCATTGGAGACTACCGTATGGACATGTAGACAGATTTCACGTGGATCTTATTCCTGATCATGGTTCTGTTGTTATCCTAGATCTTGGAGTTAGGGAGTATCAAGTATGTGCTTTTATTACACGACTTGCATGGCCAGCCTTTCCTTAGGCACTGTGGTGATGAGGAATTCAGGCTTGCCTCCTTAGCTATTTAATGCAAATATGAATATGACAGTATTAATGAAAAATTGGTGAGAACAAATTTCAGTATCCGGAGTTTGTTACCTAATTCACAGGTAGTGAATTTACTCTTTTTTAAGTCTGCTAGAAGGATACAGCCCGTCATCCAAGAGTTCATGAATAGTTTAACAAAGGAAGGGCAGAGCTATTGAGTAATACAGACTCATTAATTGTGTACTTGCCAGGAGGATCTGTGCTTAAATCATTAATGCAGGCAACATTTCACTGCTAAGCCATTCAAAAAGAACTAGGAGCACTTTTTGATTCTGCTGTCTGGAAAATATAATAATATTAACAGAAATAATGGTTGTTCTGTTTGTTTTGCTTTTGATTTTTATTGGAACTGCAAAGATACAGGTATTTCATATAAATACTTGCTAAAAAGTTGTTAATTATGTTTATTTCAAAAGATAGGATAGATTATGAGTCAAAAACTTCCAAGTTTTTCAGGCTACTTTTGTATTTATTCTTTCAAAAAGGAATTTTATAATGCTTCATATTTACTTTGATAGTGATAATACAGAAGAACAGATACACTGACAGGTGATTCTGTGATAAAATTAATAGTTAATTTTGTTGTTCTTTAATATTGAATGTTATACAGATCTTATAGAGGGTAGTTAAATAAGATAGAAAAATACTGTACTGTAGCTAACAGATGTAAACTACTATTTTTACTGTTGTAAATACTGTTGTATTTCTAAAAGCTTATTAACAGATCACTTTCAGTAATGCAATGCTTGAATTTTCGTTTGTTTTTTTTTTTTTTTTTTTTTCATTTTCATGATTCTTGCTAAAAGACTTAAATAAATCTATGTCCTATTTCAGGCTGATTTTTCTAATACTATTCCTGGAACAACATACAATGTTACAGTTTCTGCAGTTTCTTCTTCACTCTACAGTTCACCTGCGAGTAGAACAGTGACAACAAATGTGACAAGTGGGTTCATAATGACTGATGAAATTTTGTTCATTTTTTTTAACTATGCTTTTTCATATTTATTATATGCACAGTAGTATGTGAGAAATGATAATCAGTTTTGAACATTCATTAGAATTTTTCATGCTCTTTAACCATAAAAATATACACTGAATCTGAGAGCATGACAGTTTCTCTATCAGATATTTTTAAGAAGCAGCCTTGCATGTGAGTTGTAGTTGTATTCATCCATTAGCTTGGCTATTTAAAAAACAAACTAAAAAAAAAGGCATAAAGGAGAACAATTTATAAGCTTTTGAAAAATTTACTATTGTGTCATGTAGTTATATCCATAGCCCGATTTGTTATGTAAGAGAGTGCAGTTTGGGTTTAGGTTTTAGGGAAAGGAACTGAAATTGAGCATGCTAGAATATCTCTCATATTAAATTGGCATTAAACTCTCTTTTGTCCATGAAGATCTTGAGCATTACGTTTTTTACATTCTTATAGAAGAATGTTTCTGGTGTTCCAAAATTCTTTTAACTGTTTTTGTAGCAGGACTCTAGTCAGAAAAAGAGCGTTTTATTCAATGGTACATTAGTTTTCAGTAGTTTTACTCATTTATGCTGGCAGGTGATTTGATTTCTTTATAGTAGATGTGAAGGTGTCTTCATTATCTGGAAATTTAATTAAAAACTGTTTTATGTTTGTATGTGTGCATATAGATGTATATATATTTTTTTTAAAAATGTATTTTTTTTTAGATCCTGGGCCCCCTGTGTTCCTTGCAGGTGAAAGAGTGGGCTCTGCTGGGATTCTGCTGTCATGGAACACGCCACTGCATCCAAATGGGAGAATTCTTTCATATATTGTTAAATATAAAGAGGTCTGCCCATGGATGCAAACAGCTTATACACAGGTCACAACAAAGCCAGATAGTTTGGAAGTTCTTCTTACCAATCTTAACCCTGGAACAACTTATGAAATTACGGTAAAATCTTTATGAATGCCTTTTAATATTTTGAATTCTGATTTATTGTAAATTATGTGAGTTTGTGGTAGGTCCATATAGTGTTTTCTGAAAGACCTTGCTAATTAGTGTTGCCATATAACAAAATATATTAGCCAGGTATTTGTCTATAGTAGTGGTTTTTAAATCTACTTTAAATAATTTCCAACAAAAATTGTACTAAACCATAGTTTCTTCTGTTGATATTCTTATTGACATATGGCATTATGTGGTAAAAAGTCAAAAGCAGAGGGTAGAGTTTTCAAAAACATCTAAATCTTTCTTCATCTTCATTGAGATGTAATCTTTCAAATCACTAGTGCGCTTTGGATATTACACATAGGTTTCTAAATCATCTCAGCCAGATCCAGAAAAGCATGTAGGTACATACTTCTTTCTTTGATTTTACACTGAATTAGTTTAAGAAGTTTTTTGCCTGAATGTCTGTTTAGGTATAACCTGTAAAGACTTTAGCCTGGTTTCCCTAAGCCTGGGAGTTTTAGTGTTATCTCCTGAAATAAAAAATGTTGTACTTTTCCATTCCATTTCGATAGATTTTATTGCCTAGGTATTCACAGTGAATATGTACTGCCAAAATCAGTACATGTATTTTTCATGACCCCTATGTGAGGAATTTGTTTACACTGAGATTAGGCACTCCTAATCCGTCTCTGAACTCTTCAACAATAAATGGCTTCAGATGGACGGAAATGAACTGCTATCCTCTTGGCAATATTTGCCAAGCAGTTCTTTGCCTGACTTACTCTTTCATAAGAACCTTGGAGAGATGCTTCTTTTCAGTATCAAGAAAGAAGTGAAATTGTGTGTTTGATTTGCTTCATTCCATATCATGTAAGTTTATATGGCACAAAGCTATAAAAACATGCTGAAGTTGACCAGACTAGGAATAGGGCTGTGCAGTGATTCTTTGTAAAGGTGCACTGTGTGTGTAAGAAAGTAAAAATGTAATTATGCCTGCCATTGTGGGAAAATTACTCACTGTGAATCTATTTGTGATGACCATGCTGATAAAAACCAGTATATGCACAGCTGGAGAAATGTTTATACTTTTTCTCTTACCTCCAGTCATCTGATTAAAAAAAAAAAAAAAAAAAAGCACACAAAAGAAGTTCAGCTATTATCTGAGAAAAGTGTTATCACTTAGAGTAATGTCCTCAGACAAATGAAGTTATTAAGAGGTTTCAGTTTGAAATTCTGAGTACCTCAATAGCACTTGTGTGGGGTTCACTATTAAAGGTTTTGCAAATTCCATTCTTTGCTTCATATATGAATCTTCCCTAGGAAAACTGTGGAATGTTTTAAATAATTTGTTTTATTCAGCAATAACTTGCCCTTTGTTGATATATATGGGAGGCAATCCTTCCCATTGCTGGTGCCGGAAGCAATGATCTTAGAGCAGAGTTTGACTCAGGAAAGTGACTTGTGACCCAACAACCTCTGTCTGGCAGGGACCACACAGCTTTTCTCATGAGTGAATAAAAGTCTGTTGGCAAGGTAAGGGTTGTTATGTTACCTGCTCCTCTGGTGGGTGCCCTGACTGCCTGACCCACGAGCAACCTCATGGATTCAGTAATGGCTCGGGTAGAAACACTTCTTCTACCTCACAGATGTGAGCAAAAAGAAACGTTAAGTGTTTTCCTTCTCTTGAGCAATTTCTTGTGGTGCTTTGGTCAATATTTGGTGTCTGTTGTGTCAGTTAAAAGTAGCTCCTGATTTTTGTATAGGTGAAAAGTCTTTATTATTTTAGGGTGCCTGGCTTCGTCCTGTTGTGAAATTCTTTCTGGTAAATACTGTGACAGTACAGTTCAACAAAGCTTATAAGCTTTGAATATGGGTTTCCAGTCTGTTTGTAACAGCGCAGTCTTAATTTCTTTACATCTAATGTAAAAAAAATTTTAAAAGAAATAGCAGTTACAGGTGATAATTTGTTAGATGTTGGAGAACTATGGATAATTTTGAACATCTGATTATTGATAGTTTTGAAAAAATATGCGCTCAAGATTTTTTTTCTACACTTAAATAATTACTGGCAACACACTTCAAAGCATAAAAATTAATACTCCTTCCAAATGTGAGCTGCAGCTACTTGAACTTTGGATAGTACTTTCTTATCTGCATGGTAAACTTGTCCTTTTTAAATGCTTCCAAGCTTTTTTCTATAATGGCTCTTTGTGGCAGTGATCTCTAGAAGCTAAAAGTACATTGTGTAAGCATTTATTTTTATTTCTCTTTGAAGCGAGTTGGTGTGTGTAGCTGACACCTTTACCATGCAAATTTTTGCTTACTTATGTCATAGTAACCTTGAGTTCTCTTAAAACTATACATATGAAATAGGAGTTTCCATGTCTGCCTTAATGCTAGTTTTACTTTCTGGACTCTTTCTACAATACCTGCTTTGAGATGAGATAACAAAAAATCAGTGTTCAGGTGAGGACATACCTTTAGGTTTACATAATTACATAATTTTAATACTGTCAGAATTTTCTGATTGCCTGTCAGCCCCCTGAAGTTCTCCAGGTAATTTTGTCAGCTATTGCAGTTACTGTGGAATTCATCAATGCTTAAGGACATTTCAAGTTGTTCTCTCTATGACGTAGAAGTAGATAGGCTTGGCTGGAGTCATGAGGGGTGTGTGTGTGGGGAGGGGGTGTTTGTCTGGCTTAGGAAGGAGCTGGCCAGTGATACAGATTCTCCTTCACCAAGCAGAGCATGCACTGCGTTGGGAAGCGGTCATAGGCATATGTGTCCCTTTACATCCTAGATTAAGTGTTCCACGTTACCTCGTATTTCTTGGCCGTAGTTCCTTTGCTGTGGCTTAGTGCTTTTGTTTCAACAGGTTTACAGTCGTCTGAAAGATGGACAGTTTAGTGCTGAGAAGTGATTAGAACAGTTTTCCTTTCTGACCTGCTGACTCCTTCCACTCTCTTTGCCCTTCGTTATCGCCTATGTGCTGTCTGTCACTTCTACTATAGTTCTGCACGTCTACCCCTTCTCACTCTGCTTTCCTCACAGTCCGCACTGTCAGCTCCCTCAGCACCACTGCCATACCTTTGTTACCTGACACTGACGGGAGGGAATAACTCTGCCAACTTTAATCTTGCTGGAGAACTCTTCGCTTTGCTGCTTCTTTCACACACCTCTCACTATCACTGTTGGAATTTTACTCATGCTTTACCTCTGTTGTCTCTGTCACTTCTTTTCAAAACAAGGAGTCAGACTTCGTACCTCTTTCTTTGTAAGTGTTGCATGCCATGGCCCATCGCTGAGTCCAGTTGTCAATAAGTCCTATATTGCAGAGCAAATAGCATTGTTGTTGTGTTTATCTCCATAAATTCTACCAAAGTATCAATGTACTGCCCTTCTGTGGGAAGACTGCTATGCATTGAGGCACATCGACTGTAAAGTGCATCCACAGTTCCTTGACCTGTTGTGTTTCTGCCAAAAGACATGCTTTCCTTGCATTTCTGCTCTGAGGAAGGTTGACCTGCTCTTGCTATCCTTCAGGATTTCAAGAAATAAAAGAGAACCTATTTTCCTTTTTACTCTTTTAAGTTATAGTATGAGTAAAATAGGAAGGGGGAAGCTGGTTTGCATGAATTGTGGTAAGGAAAAGGAGTGTTGCTGATGTTATACTTGCTGTTGACTTTAGCATAAAATAGGGACTTAGCACTTTTGAAGTGTGGATATTCACACGTGGTTTTCTCAATTGCTTACACCGTTTCATAATTTTTCCACTTTATTTTTTCACATTTAAATGTTGCATATAAATTAAACAGTACAGCTGTAAAAGGCATGTTCATCTGTATATTCATAGTTTAAAAGCTAGAAGGTGAATCTCTCTGTATCCTTAAGGTTGTCATAGTCCCTGAAACTATATATGCTATAGATTCTCTAAAGTGGCTTTTTTTTTTTTTCCCCCTGTAGGTTGCTGCTGAGAACAGTGCTGGTGTTGGAGTATTTAGCGATCCTTTTCTTTTTCAGACTGCAGAAAGTGGTAATTTTAATAAAGCTGCTAATTATTTTAATTAAAGCTGTTCTAATTTGTTCAAATAAAGTATCCATGACACATTTTATATTTTAACAAAATCTGATGCATTTAAAACAAAATCCTAAATCTTTTCTTGTTCTCTCACTCAGTGGAAAAGGTGCATTTTGTCGTATCTGCTAATAACAGTATTTAGGGTGTGCACATATGGGGGTTTTTTTATGCAAAGTCTGTTTCTGTTGGGGTTTTCCTATGCCTGTTTCTAGGCAGGCTGCTTCCAGAAAGCAAGGTCACAGGAGAGCAGAGCTACCTGTCAGGCAGACCCATCTGCTGTTGCCTGCAGCAGTACTAGGAGACCGACTGTGTTGTGGGATCAGCTCTAGCATTGCCTACGTATGTCAAACCATGTTTGTTTTTAGTGCTGGAGTCAAAGTGCCTTCTCTAAGAAGCCCAGCACAGGATGTATTTTACTAAGTTTTTACTTCTTAGGAAAAAGGAAAAAAAGAAAAAAAAGAAAAAATAACATATAGCTGAAATGAAAACAACTTTATGGTTTTGAAGATTAAAAATTTGTAATTACAGTCTGAATTTGCATAATGTTTATTAATTTAGTGTTTGTAGTCTTGCTCATGCTCCATGAGCAGTTTGTGCCTTGGCTGAAGAGCTGGCACCAGGCCGGTTATGATAGAGTGAACCAGTCTCAGTGGAATATAGAGTTTGAGCTGTCGTGGAGGTGACCGTCCCTCTGTGTTTAGGAATCCTGGTTGGTTTCTGTACCTGTCCAAACTGCAGAGTGCCACCTCTCAGTTAATGGCAGGAAATCATCATTCTGCATGAGACTTCTGAGATAATGCAATGACTTATTAAAACAAATATGAGAAGGGGTAGTAAAGTTGCCACGTGGGACTATACAAAATCATAATTCTTCACTATTCTTTGTATGTTATTGCCAGTAGAAACCCATATTTCCATGAGCTTTATTTACTCATGTTTGACATAGGACAACACTAGCATTTCTCCATATGCGAACATTAACTTTTTAGTTTTTGATGCATTTCTGCTTAAATTTCTATTAAAGCTAAAGCCCATTATTAGAAATGTAATTGGAAATTTTCTTCAAATTCTAGGTGAGAGTTATATGTCACATTATACATTCATATAGTATATACATATATACATTTGTATACTACATTTATACTTTTACCTTGTCAACTTTCTTTTTTTTTTTTTAAAGTCTTGCTTTGGTGATTAAAGAAAGCCCAACATCTTGATCAACGTGAAGAGGTGCAGTTTAAAGTAGGAAAGTTAGCCAGAAGATAGGATCATTTAAATACAAAGGCTGTAGTGTGGAAGGAGGTGAAAGGTGTGCAAAAGATTCAGCAGGGCCTAAGTAAGAACTAAATACGACGCTTGGAGGAGCAGTCTCAATTCACCTGTGTAAGATCTGTAATTGTGGACTGTTACATATTTTTAAGGCAGCAAACCCCTTTTCTCCTTAGCACCAAGGCTAGGTATTGCAGGAGCTGCTGCTGGCTGTGCCATGCAGACAGGACTAAGAGAGAGCCACAGGGCTGTAATTCACAGGAAAGTTCAGATAGCATGTAAAATCTCATTTAGATGCTGCATCCCATTCCTTTGTGCTGTGATTAATACAGATGCTCTGACAAAAAACCCTGGAAACTGTCACTGACACGAAGAACATCATTTCTGTAGTAATAGTGAATATTCAAATTAAATTGAGCTATTTAAAGCTACCAAAAATCTATATCCAGCTGAAAAGGTGACCTAGGTAAAGTGAAATAAAACACCCAGTGCTGTCACATGCTCTTAAACAAACCAAAATGGGCAAAAATTTGCTACTTCTGACATAGTAGGTGAGTTGCTTCTAGGAAGAATATTTTTAAGTTGACCAAACCAATTACTGTATTATTATGAGACTGAAATAATTATATTTCTCACTTAAACTAGACTGGAAAAGAGCTGGTTGTGTATCAGCTGCTTTACATGTGTTTGTGAATGTTTATTTATTTGCTTTAGGGTTTGGAAGCTAGAAATGGCGTTACCAAAAAAATGGGAATTTTTTTCCAGTGCTGAGAAGAAAAGTATGTCTCACTGCTTTTGTTTGTTTTGTTTTCAAGCTCCAGGTAAAGTAGTGAATCTCACAGTTGAAGCCTTAAATTATTCAGCTGTAAATCTGATCTGGTTTCTCCCTCGGCAACCAAATGGAAAGATAACTAGCTTCAAGATTAGTGTGAAACATGCAAGAAGTGGAATTGTAGTGAAAGATGTCTTGGTTAAAGTAGAGGACCTTCTGTCTGGGAGGTTACCAGAATGTAATGTAAGTGCTATAAACCTTTTAAATTGGAAATAGACTCAAGCCATAGAATATAGTTTTACATTTGAATTTTGAGACTTGAAAAAATTTGAAGGCTTGCTTTTTGGAAGAATCCCAAATACTTTACAAACTTCAACCCAATGCAGGATATAATGGTTGAAGAAAAACTCTTCTGTTCGAAATAGTTTAAATGGAATGCTTCTCCTTGAACAGCTCAGTTTAATCAAAGTAAAAATCTTAAGAAAAGCTCAATTTGGCATCATCTTAACAGAAAATAGTGAAACTGAGAGTTTTGTATTTATTTCAGGTTTCAATTTTTAAATTTTTGTTTTATACAGCATTCAGTTAGAAAAAGCAAGAATTGGTGGGGTTTTTTTGGTCAGTGCAGACATTTAGTAATGTTAATATATGTAGTATGATAACTAGCTGGGCTGCATATGGGCTGCATCCAAAGCAGGGTGATCAGCAGGCCAAGGGAGGGGATTTTGCCCCTCTACTCCACTCTGGTGAG
>NW_009605832.1:0-2543 GCF_000690535.1 Cariama cristata | reverse complement strand
TTAGAGAGGGGAGGAGGGAATAAATGCGAGGAGATGATGAATAATGTTAACTTTTGACTGTAGGAGTCATGATGCAGTTGAGCGAAGCTGCGGGGAAATATGTCATTTAATCCCGAAGTCCCTTTTATCAAACATCGTGATGCTGGAATTATACTGCTGTAAAAGCGACTGAGTACTTAAAAGTACCCACCGGCAGGGGGATGGATAAGTAGGGCGGAAGGGGGGGTACAGATTTTTTTTTGAATGTATAGGTTGGAGGAAGGGGTGTGAAATGAACGTGCCTACAAACTAACCACACGCCCGTGAAAACCTCAAGCGGATTAGATAAATATAAATAATACGTGTGCATCTACAAAAAAAAAAAAAAAAAAGAAAGGAAAAAAAAAAGGCACGGTAAAACTGTAACTGCTGCCTTCGCGCAGGGAGAACAGGCAGCGTGTGCGTGTTTGTGTGCAATGCCAAAAAGAGCAGCCTCAAGGTTGACCTACTGCAATCTGCACGGAGCTCCTCAGACAATAGACAAGTTCAAATGTCAAAAAATCTAATAATAAAAAACAGAGCTGCCAAACTGCAAGAACTGTTTTCTGGTGTATCACAATTATTCACCCTCTTATCCACTAAGAGACTGCCAGTCCTTATGCGCGTAAAAGAAAATCTATGTAATGCATATGAATCTTTCTTTCTTTTTCTTTTTCTTTTTCTTTTTTTTTTCCCCCACACGTTAAACGCTATTGAGATGGCAAGCACGCAAATCGGAATGATATCATGTCTAATAAAAGCGGGGCTAAGGTTTTCACAGTCTCTTTTAAAAGACTCCAACTTGTAAATCCCCTTTTTATGTCGCTACATGCACAATTATTCTTATAAATAAAAATCTACATGTTCAAGGAGCTGGATTGGAGCTATATATCCCTCTGATTTTAACGTCGGTGGGAGCATTAGGTTTCCATCATATGTAATGTGTCTACAGTGAGCTCAAGTCAACAGATAGATTGTTCCATTCATTTGGCAACTTTCATTACAGTCCGTGCGAGGTGAACCCGGAGCACGACATGTTGGGTAATATCAGAATTATGCAGCTGGGAAAGAAAGGACCCCTATTTTAGAAGCTATCTTGCTTTGCATGTGCAGTTCTGTATTGCCGTTCTAATTTATTACAGAACCCGAAATGCTTTGTTATGCTCCAAACAATAAATAAGGTTCCGAGCGAAGCCTTCAGAATAAAAGGTACGGGTAGACGATCCGCCCGCCTATTGTGTTTATCGTTATTATCGCCAGCCTTTAAAAGTAATCTGTATGTTTTCCTATTTTCTCCGGACTGGTTAGTGTAGCATCCCTAGCGCAGCTACCAGCGCGGTGGGGAGAGCTCCGACCCGGGCGGTGGTCAAGCGTGACCCCCCCCGCGCAGCCCCCCTTGGCTGCAGACCTGGAAGGCAGTCAACTCACCCACCGGTGTGTTTTACATATATGTATACGGAATATGCCTTTATGTTTAACATTTTAATTTGTAAATGCTAATTAGGCAGTTGGTCTCCACGGTTATATTAGGGGATACCTAATCATTTCCCGCTATAAGTAAATGAACACTAAATACGATAAACATTCACTTTCTTTTCTCTACTTCCACCACCGTATCGCTGCCACATCCATTGTTTCCATTCGGACAAAATAGGTATTTATTAAAAGAAGAGGAGGGGTTGAAAAATAATAATAATTTTTAAAAAATGCACCCTTCCAGTGAGGGTGGCACTGCGGGCATGGACCCGGCAATCCTGCCCGACCCCGACTTTTTCAAAGGCAGCCAGAAAAGTTCCGTTTTCCCGAATTAACTTGTTGCTCCTTGCAGCGTTAGTTGTGCTGTTGGCTTGCGGTACCCCGGAGCCGGCTGCTCCTTGAACTGATGCAGAGGAGTTGCGCGGCTCACTCGTGGTTTGTTTAAAATAGAGCGCAGGTTACGCTTGGGAGGGGGGGTTAGGGGAGCGGGGAGGAGAGGAAAACTGGGGGGAAACCCGCTCCATCCCAAACCCGGGATGCTCAACTTTGCTGGGCTCTTTCAACTCTCAAACCCGCCCGCTCCAGAGGCGAGGGAAATGTTCAGGAAAGGACGGGAAATCTCAAGTAAGCCACCACGTTTTTGGGAGAATTGCGCTCTGGAAATGTCTTTTACTAGTCTGGAATCTTGCTGGTGCTTCTTTCGCCAAATGCGGTAGGTGGAAAGTTTTGTTCACGTCGATATCTGAACCGTTTTCCCGCAGGGTCAATACACGCGGAGGTCTGACTCCGTTTTCCGAATGGAGACCCACGAACACTTTAAATGAAAAGTGTATGTTCCCGCAGGTCGTTTGCTCTCTTTGATTACTTTTCTCTCTTTTTTTTTTCCCCCCCTACTTTTTTTCCTTTTCTCTTTTTATTTTTTTTTTTTTAAATGTGTTAGATTTTTAGACGGGGAGTTCATCTTGCCAGGATCTATCAGATTTATGGGCTGTGTGATTTCCAGGGCTCCAATTGGTCTTTCCTTTATGGAGGTAAGGAAGAAAACTTTC
>NW_009605831.1:39415-46930 GCF_000690535.1 Cariama cristata | reverse complement strand
GAAATGATCAAACTAGAGATGAGTTTTAAAAAGGAGATAATTTAAAAAAAAAATCGTTGAATAAACTACCTTAAACCTGAGATGAAAGAGCGCTGGGTAACCGGGGAGGAAGGCGGGAAGGAGGGTGATGTTGGGGAAGCATCCTTCGCCCGGGGCCGCTGCCTGTTGGCGCAGCACACCACATCTGCCGTGGCCAGAGCCTGACTACAGCTGCTGTCTCTGAGATGTGGCTTCCCCTGAGGTCTGCGATCAGGGCTCTGAGGCCCAGTTCTCCTCGGACCGCGGTCCCTGGGAGGGCTCTGTGGGGTATGAATGATCCCGGCGGGCCTTCTCTCTCCTGGGGCTGGGCCGTGCCCACCGTCCACTCTGGCACAGCAAGCAGGGCTCGCTGCAGGTTGTGCCGAGGGTGCGGGAAACTCAGCTGCGGGACGGAGGTTTCCCTTCCCAGGCATGCGGGAGTTGCAGGAGCAGCACTGTGGCCTGAGGAGAGAAAGTGCTCTGCCCCTTCATGCACCCACTGGTCGGGGTGGCCATAGGCAAACATGTAGGTGGGCAAGAAGAAGAGGAGATACTGTGGAGAGCAGAGTTTATGTATTTATTTTTAAGAAATTAGTTACCTTAACAAGCATGCCTCAGGACTTTAGCTGCCTGGATCATCTCTCTTGATTGCAGCTCATCTAAGCTAATCATTTTGTGGGTAAGGGTGGTAGGAGGGGGAAGTGCTGAAGCGAGCACTTGTACCGATGAGGTGTGAGGGATGTGAAAGCACCGGCTTTAGCGTGGCTGTGGATGGTGGAAGTGCCCATACAGGACTTGATGGGGACTAATCAGCGCCAACGCCTTTAACCAAGGCAGTGACTACCCTGGGGCAGGTCAGTGGATGGTACTGGGTGCTTGTGTCCCAGTCCCTACAGGTGACACTTTCGCAGGTGTCCCTGGTGGAGGATATAGCGGCCAGGCTATAGACCAATGACCCATGAAGGGCTCTACAGCCCCCTTGGGATCTCCAAAACAGTGTGACATGGACTACATTACGGTGCTTATATTATATGTGTACAGTTGAACTTCTGCTGTTGTCCGTCCCATACTGCTCACCTTCAGGGAAACGTATTTACTAACTGTGCCTGGAGCCATCAAAGAAGGGGGGATGCCCTCCTGCCCATCCCCAGCAGAGGCTTTTTAGCTGTGAGCTTGGAAAGAGTCCAACACACCCTCACTTGCGTGATTAGAACCAGAGGGAAAAGCACAGACCATGATCATCGCTCTGTCTAGCGAGGGCTGTAGGAGTCGCGGGCTGGGTGCAAATGGCTGGTGAGCATGGCTCCTTGCCATGGGGCTAAAGAACGGCAAGCATTTTAGCTTCCTCTTAGCATATTTTAAATGCAGTTCGTTCGTAGGCGCTTCCCTCAGGATTGTGGCCAGCGTGGTGCTTACATCGGCTCTAGGACGCTGGGACCCCAAGACGGTACTGCAGTACACGTCACTGATGTCATCTGTTTGATGTAACGGCTAGCCACGGATCGAGAAAGAGACATTGCCTTGCACCTGCCCCCCTCCTCTAAGACAGAGGGGATTCAGGAAGGGGAATCCAGTGCTTTACCCACAGAAGCACCCTTGTTCTGATTCACACCTTTGACTTCCAGTGTTGAAACCTTCCCTGTTGCCTTGCCTGTGTGTCAGTGGAGCCCCTGCTGCTGCCTCTCCCAGGAGCCTCTTAATCCGTGTTACCCCCCTGCTCCAAGACCCCCGTTGTGAACGCCCCAAGCCCTTTACCCTCCTCCTGAGATGTCTGAGGCAACCTGTCCTCATCAACCTGCTCAAATTGGTGAGACAGATGGGCAGTAGGAGCTTGTGAAACTTGCTTTAATTATTTTTATCTCTTTTCTTAATATTATTCTGACTTGAGAAAAAAAATAATCCAGTTGTAAATGTTGCTGCTCTGTTTAAACTCGTTCTCACCAGTGGTCCCTCCCCACCTCCCTCCTGGTGTGGCTCCCTTCACACCCCCTTGTCTGGTTTTCCTAATCCTGGAAGCTCTTTGGGGTAGGGACTTAATGACTTTCTTGTGTTTGCTCTGCAGCAGAGGTCTCGTGGAGCAAGATAATAATACATGTGATCGATTAATTTAGATTAGGTTGTACCACACACAGAGACAGGGCTGAACTGAAATTGCCTAGGCAATCTTGATTGTGATATTTGCAGTGATTCTTTTTTTTCTTTTATTTACAACTTCTTTAATACAGGCTTCGTGTAATGCCTCTCATAAACTCTTCTCTTCTTCCTAACTCAAAATCAAGTATGTGGCATAGATTGGCCCCAGTTAAACACTAGACAAGTTGCAGCCTTGGCTGTGACAACATGGTATCACTGGAGCATGGTGGAGAAACAGGTCAGTAGTGAGTTGTGGGAACCTCAGAATGAGAGGATGTGCCAGCAGGTTTCACAGGTGTATCCTAACGGCAAAGACTGCTCAAACTCCTGGATCTCCAGCTGTGTCACAGGCTTTCTGCACTCATGTGCAGAAAGTTGAGAGAGGCCATCATTCCCAACCTGGTCCATTCCCTCTGGATCCCCTCCAGCCTGTTCCTCTGCCCTCACCTCCATCACCAACTCCCCTAATTTTTCTTTTCAGTCCTAGGTATCCCCAAGCTCTTTGGTAAAGATTTCAAATAACTTGGATAAATTTAACTGTTGCCTCTTAAATTTTCCCCATCTCCTTGCCCATCAGTCCCAATGTTCCTCTGTGCTGTTTGTCCAGTGAGTGTTTGTGGACTCCTGTTCCCTTGTGTCTCTCTCCAGCCCATGCTGTGGTTACTTCCTTCAATTTCTAGCCACAGTCTCAGCATCCTCTCCAGTTCCCAAACCTCTGGCAGCTTTACCCAGCCTAGCTGTCTTTCCCCACCACTGCTCCTTCCCAAGCTCCTCCCTCCCCACCTTGCCATCCCTGGCTGGGTTCCTAGTCCCCTGCACTCCTGCAGCTGAAGGGATTCTTTGCGAGTGGTTTTTGTTGTGGTTTCACGTCACGGTTGCTGTCACTACAGCCAGTGTTTGAGTGCAGGTGGAATAAACCTCCTGCAAGCCAGGATGCCCCCTGCCAATGAGTATTGTTAAAATACTCTGCATCCACGGAGGTTTTCAAGACCTGACTGGATAAAGCCCTAAACTGACCTCATGGTTGATCCTGTTTGAAGCAGGATGCTGGACTAGACACCTCCAGGGGACCCTTCCCAACCTCAGTTATCCTATGCTGCCATGAAAATAACCTTGCCCACTGGATGTACAGTAAACGGAGCTTTCCTGGCTGGCACAACCTAAAAAATTCTGATGAAACTTAAGGCCATATCCATACCATCTAAGCAGGATATGCCTATTCAGCCTCAGTCACTTTATTTTTTTTACAAAACTCACTTGTTTTTGCAGTAGCAAGCAAAAAGGGACTCAAACAACTTCAGGATAACATATGCACAGCAGCTTGCAGAACCAGTACAGACTCCTTGGAGAAATGGGAGGAAGCTACCACAGCTCACACCAAATAAGATTCACAGGAGATTCAGATCCTGCTGGTTGATTCCCTTCTGCTCAGCCTTCACCTTCCCTGTTCCCTCTTCTGGCAGTCTGGAAAGAGGTGGTGCATCCCAAACCTGCACAGCACACAGCGATGTGAACTTAGCCCTCAGGGAATGTTTGTTGTGTAAATCACATCCGCAGCAGATTTTATATAGCGAAACAATATTACTACAAGGGTAGGTGGTGGCATAGCAACTCTCTTTCTCATGTGGTGGTTAGGTATTAGGTTGAGTCTTTCAGGGCCAAGTCCTTCTGCTTCACCTAAGGCGTAATCTGGGCTAGAGGAGCTGTCTCAGTTAGGCAGAACTGAGACTTCAGGCTCTTCATTCCATAAAGCAGGCTGATCAAATAAAGCCAGCATCCCTCCAAACCCCTCTCTAAAATTGCTGTTTTGATCCTATTTTCCTTTCATTAAATTTTGGTCATGTTAGAACATATGTTTTGCAGCATATCTGCAGAAGGATGGATCCTGCTGCGGTTGGTTTTCCTCTGCATCCAGTCTCGGGCAATCAGGGCTGCTCACGAGGAGAGGAGATGCGGCTTTTAAAAATGAGAAGGGTGATTTCTGCAGGGACACCTGACAGAGGAAGGGCTGTGGAGGGGGCCAGGGGATCATACCGCCGAACCTCACCTCGTGGTGTCTCCCCGTGAGCACCACACTGCACCGTGCACAGGGAGCCCGGAGGGGCTCGGCCGGGTGGAGCCGTTCCAGGAGATATGGGGGGAAAAATGCTGGAGGCCCAATGCTTATGTGAGAAAAAGGGCACCAGTGTTCAAAAGTACCGTTCTGCTCTCCAGTGAAACCTGTTCACATTTTCATGCAAAGAAGCCGTGGAGCTGCAGGGCTGTCATTACCCCGTCCCTCCTTCCCGCCTTGGAAAATGAACCTGTCTGGTGTGTGTTGCACGATGCTGCTGGGGCTCTCGCCGTGCCCTCTCGTGAGGCACAGCCTTTCAGTAGCTGGGGCTGTCGAGTCATTTATCGAACAGCCCTAAATCTCAGAAAGGCTGGTTATTGCTAAGCACCTGTCGCAGCCGCGTCGGGGGGCAGGGAGGGGTGTGTGGGTTTTCCTTGGGTACCATGACCGCCCCTTCTTCCCCATTGCTGGAAGGGAGCAAAGCCGTGCTGGAGGCAGGACTGGTTAGGGGAATCGTTGCTCAATTTGAACTGCAGGAGGGGTTCTGTGAACCAAACCCAAATGCTAAAACTACATTCGCTCCTCAAGTCAGTGTCCTTCCTTCTGCCATTCCTCCCCTCTGCCTCAGCCTGAGGATCCTCAGCAAACGGGATCCCTCCTTAGCAAAGGTCTGCTGCAGCATCACCTCTTTCTGTGGTGCCTGTGCCCCTCTTCCCTCGCACCTCCTCCGTCCTAAAGGGCTTTTGAGGTCTTGGCATTATCAGTAACAGTACTGATGCTTTCTGTCCTACACCCGGCATTCTCGCTCAGACCCACCCGTCTGGCGCCCATGACTCTGGGGTGTTTGTGCTGGTTTTCTGAGCTTTCGGTTCCTCTCACTGCTGGTCACAGCAATATACCCATCTCACAGCTAGCAGGAATTTTTAATCCTCTTTTCCTGCCCGAGGTAAGAGGCTGTGTGCACACACACCTGCACGCAGGCAAATGGAAAGGGGTGGTTGTGGCTCTGTCCTGTCACCCACTGGTCTCTGGCCCCAGTGTCTCCTGGAGTTACCTCTGGCTTTGGGTGGCTGCCAGGGTGTTTTCACCGGGCAGTGGCTCTGGCCACCTCTCCTTTCCAGACTGCGGTGTGACTGACTGGCAGACATGCGTGTCACTGGGGAGGATGCGGGGAGATACCATGCCTCCTACGTGGACCTGGGGTGTCCTAATTGCCTCTGGCCAAGATGTATCCCACAACACACACCAAACTCTTAAGCCTCACGGAGCGGAGGAGTGTTGCCTCTGCCAAATATTTACTTTCTAGCCCTGAGACAGGGTGACCCATGCATAGAGCAAGAATGCTCCGGGAGATTTAGTTTCTATTTTAAGAAAGACAACAGAAGATCCCATTTCCACTTTTTTCAGAAATTGGTTATTCCAGGAGCAGTGGGAGGAGCAGAGTCTGCTCTCCCATGGGTTTGAGAACTCTGCCTTCCTCCCACCACCATAACCCTGGTGGCTCCTCTTTCTCCCCGGCTGAGCGGGAGAGTTGTCCCAAGGAAGCACAGCAGCACACCGGGGAGGGCAGGCAGCAGCAGAGCCTGGACTGCTGCCTCTCTCCTCCCCGTGCTGCTAGTTTGCATGGAGTAATGTCATCTGCTTTGGGTTTGCTGCTGCTCCCTCTGTCAGGCTTGGGTCACTGGGCTCAAAATCTTTGCAAAGGGCCAGAGAGATAGTATGATTGCACGAGCCGTGTTTCCTTAAAAGAGTAATGAAGCTAAAAACATCTGAACCATTTTTACTTAAAAGCACCAAGAACACTGAGCTGAGGCAAGACCGATAAAATTATAGCCCAAACAGTGAGCCAAGAAATTAGACTGCGTTCTGGTACTCCTCATTATAGCTTTCAGAGGTACTTCAGCTGCTATATGCAGACACACCATGAAATAATCTCTAGTGAAAATTGCTGGGGTGGATGTAGCATTTACGCATTTCTGTGGCTGTGAACTGAAATCTCTCTCTGCTTTCTGCCTGCCTCAAAGTCAAACCTCCTCACAGACCTCCCCTTTCTCTCCTACACCCCCTCAAATGCCTCCTCTGAGTCCTTACTTATCTACCTGCCTCAGTGAACTCTGCTTTACCTATGGTTTCTTGTGAACTTTTCAATGTAAACCTCTATTCTGGGCTGTCTGCTGGGACAGAAAACGGTGAGACCTGCTGCTGCCTCCCTGGTTTTCTACGCTGTATCCCTGAAGTGCGCACACAAGGAGACAAGGAGCGGTTTAAGGTGTCGTTCAGAACTGCATCCTCCTATCTCACTGCCATTTGCGTGCTGCTCAGGTTTTAAAACCTTGCACTAAGTGCTTTTTCCTGAAGGAGCAGATGGCACCTTCATCAGAGTCATCTGCGGGGCACTTGAAGTCGCATAAGTGTTATGGAGCTTCAGGCTAATTTATTTATTTCTATTAAACCAAGCCTCTGAGAGCCAGAAATCAGGAGTTACAGCGTGCACTTGTGTTCAACTTTGAGGCTGTTTTCTTCCAGGACTGAATCGCAGAGAAAGTGCTGTGGGCCCAGGGCTGTGAGTGTGGTGGGAGCGGGGCCACCACAGCTCCATGAAACCACAGAGAGGTTCATGGTGACTGGTGACAAGGAGCAAAGTGGTTTTTGAGGGGGATTGTCTCATCATGGAAAATGCCCGAAAGCCAAAAGCCTGTAGCGTTTGGCTTGCTAGATCTGATGAACAGCAGATACTCTGTTTAACATCTGAAAGCCTGTAATACTTTTGCTGTACGCCTGCAGCAGCGCTCACTGATCACTTGCCCAACGCTACCTGCTATATGGCCGCCGCCTTCGTTTCTTTTAACTGTGCTACACATAGCAACTTTCCATGTCAGCGGCCTGATTCATGCTGAATATTTTCAAAAGTGTTAAGCTAGAACTAGAACACAGGGGGGGAAAAGATGCTATTTTGCCCTTGTTGAAACCCTACTTCTTAAAATTGAAATTTCCTGTGGTTTAGAGCTCGGACTCAAAATTTGACAGGGAATTGCTGAAGGGCTATGAAGGAGCTTTCTCCTGCTCATGATGTGCCCCAGCCCAGAGCTGAGGTTGCACACACAGCTGACATCTCATGAACAGCTTTGGAGGCTGACCACTCTGACCAGCGTATCTGCTCTGAGGGCACGCGGGCTCGGCTGAGCTCCTGTGCAGTACCAGGACCGATTACTTTTATTCCTGGAGCATCTGGGAGGCCCGGCTGAGACCAAGACCACCCTGAGCTGGGCACTGGGCATACCTGTAGTAAGCTGAAGCTGTTTCCCTGTACG
>NW_009605831.1:39024-39369 GCF_000690535.1 Cariama cristata | reverse complement strand
CTTGATTCCTGTTGGTGGAAGGGCTGTGGAAGGAGGTGGGGGGCACAGGCAGTTCGCACAGGGCACACGGGGGTGTCAGTGGCAGAGCACTGATGTGCCTGGGAGCAGTGCCAGCAGCCCATGGGCCTGTCTGTGGGACACGAGGGGACAAGGTGCTGCTGCTTGGAGGAAGAATGGATACGCAACGGCTCCAGAAATATATTTTAAAAGTGACTTTCCAGGTCGTAGGTGCTCTGTGGTGTTCGATACATCCCCCATCTCCATCCCTCCTGCTGCTGATGAGGCTGGATGCGTCCCACAGCAGCTGGTGGCACTGGAGCAAGCTCCCCCATTCCCACCTCCCCC
>NW_009605831.1:38723-38983 GCF_000690535.1 Cariama cristata | reverse complement strand
CGGTGAAGGGACCCCACCGGGGACTGAGCACCCCCGGCCCCACAGCAAGCGTGGCCCCACGCTCCCATGGATGGGTCCGGCCCCACACGGGAGCTGCACTCCTGGGAACAGCCTCTGCTGAAGGCACCAGAGCATCCCGGCAGCAGCTGTCAGCCAAAAACCGGCCCTTTGGGTGGGAACACGGCGAACGCCCTGTGTGGGGTCATGCCAGTGGCTCAGCGAGTAGGGGCAAACTCAGAGAAAATGCAGCATCACAGAAG
>NW_009605831.1:24799-38684 GCF_000690535.1 Cariama cristata | reverse complement strand
AAGAGTGGTTTCCTGTGTTGGTTTCTCTAACACAGCTGCATGTAGTCTCCTGACTCATATAAACACCATGTTTTTTTTAAAAAAAGTCTATCTAACTTCTTTTTAGCAATGATACGGTGTGGTAGTGAGTCACACAGGATAATTATGGTGTTTAAAAAACAATCTTCGTCAGTGCCGAGTGTTTTAATTTCACTAACTATCTTCTTATGAGGGAATATTAATGACACCTGATATTCTTGAACAGAGGCTTTCTCAGGAATGGGCTTGGTATGCATGTCTCTTAAGAGGTCACCACTGGATTACAGAATGCAGGGGTCTTTCTTCACTGCCATAATTCATATTCCTGTGTTGGTTTGGCTGCTTACAAACTATCACTGTGCTTAGGCGCTGCTGTAGGTTACTTTAGCTTTTTTGGTGCCGGCAGAACCAGCCCACTCTGTAACATGAGGTGCCTTGAAGAGCACTTGACGTGCCGATCATCCCACAGGCTTGTCCTCCCCACCTTCCCTGTCAGCCTGCAGATCAGCTGGCCCTCCCTGACCATAAGCTTTTTGAAGGGAAGCTCCAAGCCGCCCTTCAGCTTTTAGCTTGGCTCAGTCAGTTCACCTGAATCCTGCACTTTGCATTGGAGGGAGACTGTCCCCTCAGTCCCACCTCCCATGCGAGAAGGTGGCTGCTGCTACCCAATCCGCAGAGCCACTGGGGCTCATTTTGGTCCATATAACAGGGAACAGTGGGAGCAGGGGACCTGTCCTTGTGCTAGCATCTTCCCTGAGGGGCATCCAGGAAGCTCTGCCCTCTTGGAGTAGCTCCGGAGGCAGTCCCACGTCCAATTTCAATTCCGCCTCTGGAGTGGGGTGACTATGGTCTTACTCCAAAAGGCAGAAATAAGGAAATAAAAATGCTAGTTCTGTGTGTTTTCACTTTCAGCATAAGAGAAACACAAAATAATGTTAAGTCAAGTACTGTTTGTTAAACTGATCAGTAAAAAGCTAGCTGTTGTCTAGCAGCTCTGATGGGCATAGGAAAGCAGCAGTGAGATTATTCATACTTTTATCACTGACCTGCTTCTGTTCTTGGCCCTGATTATTCTGTTATTGAGTCATAAGATGGCAGTGCCCAAAGCAAAGACCTCTTGTTGTGGGGCCCATCTCCCATCTGTATCCTGGAAGATTCAAACATGAGCACCCAAGGGAGATTGCTAATCCTCTGTCTTAGGTCCAAGAAAGAAGTCCACAAATAAGCTGCATTTTTCTAGCTGTTATGAGGTCTATAGTTACTGGTTCACTTTAAACTACTGAAACTTTAGCCTTGAGTTCCCTCCATGAAAGCTTTTGATTGTCCAGAGATGGCCAGGAGAACAGGGGAGGTCTCTGCACTGTAACTCTGGGCAATCTCCAGGCTGGACCCAGACTCCTCCTGGGGCAGCCCCCCGGAGCCACAGCGCACTCCCCCGCAGACTCACCAGCTCTCTGTAATGCAGCTCTGTCACCCCGAAGGTGGTATAGTCCCAGGGGATCCTCTTTCTCCAGGGGCTACCTCTGATCAGCTGAGCCAGCTGTCTCAGGGTTTCCTCTGCCAATGCAAAAAGTGGGGTGTTTTTGCTTTGGAAAGGTAATCTTTACGTTAATTGCAGTTGGTCTGTAACCATAGGGAAAATTGGAGAGCCCATTCTTTCTCTGGTTTAGTAAATGGATGTGACAGTGCTGGTATCAAAAGACAGAAAACAATCATGGTGCTGCTGTTAATGTTTCCGAGGCAAACTCTGGATCACCAGCAATTCAGTTCACCAAATTCCTTCTGCTGCCCATGTGGGGTAACTGCTTGCCGCCTTGCCTAGTGCATATGTTACTGTTCCAATAAGATGTGGACTAGCTATCGTGTTTTTGCGTTGAGGAGCTTCACATTTACAGGATGACTGTGTTAGTCAAAGGCAGGAAACTTTCAGGTGTGTGGAAATAAGCTTTAGCGTTCATTAATTATAAATATCTCCAAAAAAGTAAGATGAGACACCAAATGCAGTGAGAGAAGAGCACCAGTTGTTATTTCTAACCTTTTCTCTTTCAATGCAGAACATGAATCTTTTCAGTCCCTCATTAGAGATGTCTATGCGTGAGTTGGTCCCGATATACCTTCTGGGAAGGGGGGTCAGAGCTGTTCACGGTGTGTTGCGGGTGCTGGCACACATGGGTGACACAGCTTTCGCACCAGCGCTCCGCGGCTGTGCCGTCAAGGCTGGTGAGCTGGTGCCCGTCTGGACTGAGAGGCTGTCCTGCAGCCCAGGCTGGGCTTGTCTCACCACAGCTAGAGCAAGGGTCCCTACACTGTGCCAAGGTAAAAGGCTGGCTCTATCCTCAGTGCTTTATTTCTTGAGTGTTTTTTTTTTTCTTTCTTTTTCTTTTTTTCCCCTTTTTCTTTTTTCTTTTTTTTTTTTCCCCCCATAATGGAAACTGCACATGAGCCCTTCCTTCAGTAAAACAAAGAGCTATGAAACTTGTAAGTGCCGACAGTTCATTGCAGCACTGTGCAAGACTTGCCCTCATTCTGGGAGGGACTGGAGAGAACTGAACTGCTGTTGCTCACCTTGGTCGCCGGCTGCTGTTGCCTCAGTGGGTCAGCACTCATCAGCGTGGGCCAACCATAGTACGATATTTGGGTAACTGATTCCTTGCCTCAGCCGTCCTTGGGGTACTAAAAATTTCCATAAAAGTTCTTGCTGTCTGTATGCTTCCCTCTGGATTCTGAAAGTATTTCAATGTATTAGAGGGAAAGTTAAATTAGTTCAACCACTCGCAACAATAAGGACATTTGCAATTAAGGAAACACATGCTTTGGTGCATAGGACTGAAGGATGGTCTCAAGTCATTTGCTGACGTGGATTTGTAATGACAGGAAAGGGGAGACATTACTTTGGAGACTTCACCATGAACTTTTAGAAATGAAAGGAATTTTATTTGATAAAGATATCAAATATAAGAATGGTAGGTTCTAACCTATTCTTATGCATTGATAGGAAGGCAGGTACTAATCCATTTTAATTATTTTCTTGTCTTTTGGAAAACCAGTACCAGATAAATTGCGCTAGCAGTTTGTTCTTTCTAGTTAAGGCTTGTGGATTTGTATTTTCCTTTTAGTTAAGAGCTTAAAAACTGTGAAGTACTCGAGTAGTTTGTAGAAAGAGCATTTTAATATCTCTCAATGTTACACAAACTACCAGTACTAAATTAGGGAACATAAATGACAAAAACTCCTTTCATTTGAGTCTTTAAGTAGAAACTTCTCTATGCCTGTAGATATTTGATTGGTTTAAACAGTATATTTCTGATGCGTAGGATTTTACTTGTAGCAAGCAAGCAAATATTAATGAACCTTTGAGTTTTAGGAGCTTGGTAACAAATTCAAAGGATAATAACAATGTAGGAAAAAATATAACAAAATTCGGTGTGGGATCTTATGGAAAGGGAAGATGATTTTTAAACCAAATCTTTAGCAGGCTGATGTTACACACTCATGCTGATATGCTAACAAGGACCAAGATGTATGGGTTCAGGTGATCTGGCAAGGACCTCTTGTGTGCAACAACGAGGAGATGGGACGGTGGCTGTTGGGTGGTGGCTATCAGGACAGTGGCTATCGAGTCCTCACCAGGCCTCTTGGGTTTCTCTTGACTGTCAATAACAAAACAGATTTTGGACGGATGCTGAGGCAGGGCTCCCTTACAGCCAGCAGCTGCTGGGAGCTGGTCCCGTGCCTGAGGACCTGGCTGGCGGCCCATGGGCTGGGCTGGGCTTGACCTCTGATCTTCCTTCTTTGGGCCATATGTTTGAATTATAAGCCCAGACTCTATTTTTCTGTCAGGCCAACAGGAAAAGGAACAGTATATGTGATACGCTGCAGCCTTGTTGCCATCATCCTGGTGTTTGGAAGCTGGGTCTTCTGCTGATGAGTTGTCTGTGTTGCAGTCGTAGTGGCCTTTGGGCCGTGATGTGACCAACGCACTCCTCAGTGTGACCATGGGGAGCGGTGTCCTTCATTACCGGCTCAGGCCTTTCTTGTAACACCACTTCTGGTGCTTACAGACATTTCCGTCCGTGCTGCGTTTGTACCAAATTTCTGTTACAGTGCTGACTCTCCTGTTGTTATGTAGGAGGCGAGACAGAAAAGGCCTCTCTGGAGTCCTTTAGGCTTCGATGGTGTCACCAGATGACGGAGGGTTACCTCATGCTGGCTGCCTTTTCTTGCCAAGATTTCCATCTCCTGTGAACTGTGAGGTCAGGGTGATATGGCTACTAAGGCACTTGAGCAAAAATTTAAGAGTGCCAGTGTCTCTTTTGGGATCACTCACATACTCCAAGTCAAATGGGTGCACAGGTGTTTTTCTGGAATGGGACCCTGCTTACTTGCTCCTTCAGTGTGAGCAGCCATGGGCTTTGGCCATCATCTGCTGAGGCCTATGTGGATCTTTCCACTTGCACAAATACAACTGGGATTTTGAAATCCCCTTGCTGTTGTACTCCTTTTCTGAAATGAAGGCAGGGTGAAGGGTCAGGAAATGATGAGGGTCTGGGGGGGTGAAGGAGGGGAAAGCAGAGAGGAAGGATAAATGAAAAAATGTGGCTTGGATGGTGGGGCAAGAAGAGAACATGAAGAAGGATGTAGGTTGTGATCTTGCCTATTTAAAGGCATCAATCAAGCATTAAAAATGGAAAAGGAGCAAAGAGGTGGGTAGATGAAGCTGACAGGGGAGAGGCATCCTGAGGTGCTTGTGGTGGTCTTCCTCAGGGGGACCAGTGTGGTCCCGAAGGGCATAGCAAGGGCTTGGGGGACATGGCCAGAGGAGGGAGCTGGGGAGAACTGCAAGGAGATAGGGGACCTCCAGCAGGGAAAAGAAGACACAAATGCACAGGAGTAGAGAGGGCTTGAGTGTTGAAAGGAGGGAGAATTTGGGGAAAAGAAGAGAGGAGATGGCACAAGAAGCAAGTATGGGAGGCAAGGGGCTACAGAAAAGTCCATCATCTGACCTGTCCATCAAATTGCATGTTCAAAGGTGCATCATACCCACTTTTGTTGGAAGCGCTTAGAGCTGGGACACCTGATACAGCTGGTATGGCAAACCAGAGTCACCAAACTGCCTCCTAAAACACACCAGGCTAGCTGGGCTGTGTCAGGGCCTGGCTGCAGGGATGGAGCGAGGGGAACATCTGTATGCTAAGTTCAGGAGAGGCTCCTGCAAAGAGGGAAGATGAGATCAAGCCATCATGCAGCAGTTGCTTAGTTGTTCCTGTTGCAGTCATGAGAGGTGCTGGTGCTTTGGTCTCGTCCGGGATGGGTCTGGATGTAGGGCTGGACTTTGCCACACCAGTTGGCTCAATGTGAAGGTTGCCCCTTGGGCTGGAGCTCATGGCACTTTGCTGCCATCCTGTTGTTTTTTTACTGGAAGAGAAACCTGCTGGCTCACACCAGACCTCCACCCAGCACATCCATCACGTGGGCAACTGGGGAATTAAAGCTCTGGGTTCAATGTTCATGTCAAACAAATATCACTGCTAAAGTCCGGCCGTATAGGTCTATAGCTATTTTGGCTAAAGGACACTTCAAGTGTAGACACAAAAGGAGAGATGTTTCTTGGTGGTCTTTCCCAAAAAGTCCACTCAAGAGTGTGTTCAGATAGTGATATTTTTAGGACAAATACTTTCAGGATGAGGTCCTACAGGGTCTATGGTCCCTACAGGTCCCTACACATGTGTAGGGGACCTGTGTGTGCTTACCACCCTTGGGTCCCTGCAGACATCCTAACTCCTGGACACTCAAGAGAGAGAGGATGCAGAGGCCACTGAGGAGCACAGCTGTTCTGCAGTGCCAGCATTGCTGCCAGGAACTTAGAAGGATGCCAACACCTACGTTTCTTTGGCATTTTTTTCAAACATCACTCGAGGTTGGTGCAGGATGGTCTGGTAACATTTTTCTGTCTCACATATAATTGCAGGCTAGTGGCCTTGTTAAAATACTTGGGTTTATGATCTGTTTTTCTCCTAAGCAGCTGTTTATACACTTTATTAATGGTGACTAATTAAGTCCCTTGGATGAAGTCCTTTGGAGGCTGTCCAAAGACATAAACCCAAATAATCCTGGGCACTGTGATGAAACACAGTCACTAAAATATCTTCCCAAAAGCCATGTAAGCAGATTGCAAATGGACCAAAGAAGGGTCTGATGAAAAGAGGTGGGTGGGAAGATATATAGATTCAGGTAGGCGTCATCTAAAACCTAGGCAAAGAGGGGGAAGGAAAAAGGATTAAAATGCCTTGAAGTTCCTTTTGCACATAAGATCTTAAACTCAACAGCTTGTATTTATGGTCAGCTCAGGTCGCTAACGCAGTTCTGAGCCAAGGGGCAATTAGGAGACCTGCAGACCTGAGCCGATGCACCGCCGCACTTGCAAAGGTCACAAAGCGTCCTGAAAGCCACCAGCAGCTGTGAAGTCAAGCTGTTAACCTCATTGCACTGGACAGTAAATCCCCTCGGAGGCAGCCTGCTCTGCTTTAAAAGGCATTTGGGCAGGCAAGAGAAAAAAAAATTAGAGCAGGTGAAGTTTCAGTGCATTGTTAAGCTGGGAGAAGGAGGCGGTGGGTGAGCTGGCAGGGCCAAAGGACCCCCTTCTGTCACGGCTGTGCCCCCAAACTGACCCACGCTCTGCTCTGCCTGTCCTGCAGCTTGTGGGGCAGGATGCGGGGCGGGGGGAATGTATCAGAGGAGATGTAGGTTGAGAGGTGGAGGGAGGAAGAAATATAATTTGACCAATGTTGGAGAGCTGGCAGCAGGCAAACCCTTCCTCCAAGGCAGCGGTCGCTTTCTGGCAGTTTGGGCAAAGCTGCCTTTGAGCTGCGGTGGGTGCATGCTTAGCAAACCTCTCCAGGCAGGACTCAAAAGACAGGGCTTGGGCACGTGCTGCCAAAAGTTTTCAGGGGTCAGCAGTATGACTGAATTAGCAGAGTTGTGGTAACAGGTTTTCTTCCAGGAGGTGTCAAGGGAGTTTGAAGGCCCAAGAAAGCACAAGTTGTGGCTGCAAACACCGGAGGCACCTTGCCAGGTTGCTCTGTATCTTAAGGCCGGGACTTAAGTAAAGGCAAAGCAACTGCTGGGGCAGGCTTGGCTCCCACAGGCACAGGTGAGCTGGTGGAGCGGCCGGGCTGCAGCCCCACGCTCTGCTCGGGGCTGGGGTGGGTGCAGAGGTGCGACACCGCAAAGCCCAGCGCTTCATGGCACAGGGTATGCAGGTCTGAAATTTCAGAGGACGAGGATGTATCAGGCTGAGAAACTTTCCTTCTCCTCCCATCATTAAGGACATGAGCTTGCAGATGCTTCTCCCCTCTTCCCTCCCCTCCAAAACAGCAGAGCGGTCTCCTTATGGCTTACTTCCACTGCAGGGGATGCAGGAGGAGTTGTCTGCCACCCTGCAGCTGCGAGGCTGGGAACTAGCCATGCATTTGCAGACACATGCAACCGACTGCAGGTCAGCAGCATGCTCATTTAGTCCTCTTCAGAGGACAGCTTTTAAAACAATCTCTTCAGTTCTCTCCATAATAGCAAAGCCTGCTGGAGCAGGAATTGAGAGAGCTACTGCTTTCATGGCTTGGTGGCAGCGTGGCCTGGCTACTCCTGCCAAGGGGACTGCGCTGGTGTGTGATCAGCATCCTCATGCTCTCTGGTCCAGGTATGGTCCTAGGAGGGTGCTGAGTTATGGTGACTTTCCTGGGGTTCAGGCAGGGAATGAGAAATCTTGGGGTTTGTCTGAAATGCAGGCATTCACCTGCAGTGGGGGCAAGTTGTTCTTATCAATCAGTGCTTCCCTTGGTGGTGCAGGCCTCCAAAATCATGTAAGAAAAAAAAACAAGGAGGGTTGTGCTGTTGCTGGGCTCTTGTTGATTGCTTGTTTGTTTTCTTTCTTTCCTTTGATTGCTTTGTTTTTAGTCTCTTCCAGACAGCTGGCTCTGTCTCATTCATCAAGCTAATTGATGATGGGCAGTTTGGCTCTATGGAAAATAAAACTTGTCTGAATAGCTGGATTCTTCTTTACTTGCTTATTTTAATGAGATGAGATGAGATAGATGGATTGCGGTCAGTAATACTGCCAGTGCCGTTATCATGTACCTCTTCTGGCTTGGGCAGAAAAGTCTGGCATGAAATCCCTGTGGCCCACAGCCTGCAAATTTAAAACTAGGTAAAGGCTAGGCCACGGTATTGGTGTGAGGTTTGTCAGTGCTGTGCTATGAGGACAATCTTTGCACAAAAGAAGTGCTAAATCATTGTTGCCTACAATTTGCTCGTGCCACAAGGGGTACCACCGAGGGGGACACGTGAGCTAAGTACTTTTCTCCACCCAGGTTTGAGTTTGAAGCTCATCAGTGTGACTACAGTGGGCAAGGAGACCATTGTCTGCTGGTCCGTAGGCACAGAGAGCTTTGTCAGCACGGCTGAGTTTCCACAGATGCTTTTAATTCCTTGGATTAATGATATTTATGCCTTCCCTCCCTCCCAATATAATAACTCGGTCTGCAAGATGTATAGCACAGCATCTGTACGAGTGTCGCAGAGTTGTCATTGATGATGATGTTGATGGTGATTACTAAAGGAAGCACCTATGCCAAAACTTGGAAGCATAGTCAGCCCCATTTCACCAGGGTTGTGGGGATTATCTCTGATACCCAAAAAGTTGTGCAACGGAGGCAACAATGGCATTATTCATCTGGTCTATCTCCATACAATTGTATAAGGGCATTCTTCTGTGTCTCCTGAAGGATATCACATTTCTTGTTCCTTAGGTGAAATGATATTATTTCAGTCTCCTATTGCGCTCCAGACTTGGGTTTCAGTGCACAGACCCACCAGTGAATGGATCAGCCAAGGAAAATTGCAGGAAAGCAGGCTCTCGACAAGTGAGGCAATTTCAAAAGCAGCTACATCCTGCTTTCAAAAGGGACTGGGGCTCAGCTCTGAGGAGCTGCGTAGATGTTTTGTCTTCTTTGAAGTGGAGCCATATTAGAGACACAGAACTGCCCCCATGGACCTGGCCTTAAAGCGTTTCATAAATCTGTCCGGGCCTCTGAAATCACAGAGCTACTGTTCACAACTGTTCTGCATCCCATGGGTATCCATTGGGAACATTAGGACTGCAGCCCTTCTGAAAAAAACCAAGCTATTTTAAATTAAATTTGACTATAATTTAATTTTGTCATCAACACTTACCAAAAGTCACAGTTTTGATAAAAATTACTTGAACTTTGCACATTTTCTTTGGAAATGAGGATTATTCATCTTGGTTTTGGCACAAGGAGGCATTTCTAGTTCTATAAGAAAGTGGCCTGAAAAACCTTTGCAGTTCCTGTTCTTCTTTAAACTTATGTTCCATTTGCCATACTCTAAAATATGCAAATGTGAAGCTTTAAGTATGCATTTCTGAAAAACCCTGATTTGGGAGTTGTGCTGTAACTCGAGCATTGGGCCACAAATCTCCAGATACGGACCTTGCATTTCTTTGTTAATGTTGTAAACAATTGTGCATTGATAGGATTATTTTTTTTTTTCCTGTGGGGGCAATTCAGTCATTGACCCTTGCAGTGAAGGGTCTTTAGAAAAAAAAAAACAAACCCAAACAACTTCAGGCTGACCTTGACAGAGTTGCAGCCGTGCCTGCCACCTGGCAGTGAAACCTCATGCCCTGGCTGGTAGGCTAGGAAAGGCTGCCAGCTGCTTATGGTGACTCTGGAGGGGGTTGCCTGCTGTTGTGGCCTCTTCCTTATCATATGGTTTGAGGGACACCCCTTGCATGGTCCGTATGCTCAGCCATATAGCCGTTTTGTTGTGTCTCTGGGCATATTGGCCTGGATGGAGATGCCTGCAGGTGGCTTGTGCAGTCAAGTGATGTCTGGTCCCAAGCAGAGGAGGGGACAGAGGTGTTCAGGATGGAGGCTACCAGGTGGCTGAGCTGGTGATGGGCTGCAAACAACGTCCACTGCCCAGTTTCATGGCTGTAAGGACCCTGAGGGCTGGGGAAAAGGCCTGCAAGGAGCACTCTTGGACCATGTTTAGCTCAAGAACCCAACGTTGCACTCTCTTTGCCAGGCTTGCAGTCTGGAGAGGGGGCACACGCACTGTTGGAAGATTTAGGCTCCTACTTCATCCCAGAAGGTGAGGGAGAGCCCTGGCCATGGCCCAGCCCATCTGTGATTATTGTAAGCATGAACTGTGTCAGGATAGGGCTCACTAATATTTGCCATCTGCCTCTGAGTAGGGTTGGACCCATGAATGAGGAGGTGAAGGGACCATGCAGCCACATGGCTCTTACGGTACGGGGGGGGGCACTGGTGTGGATCTAGGGCTCCATGTTGGGCCAGGGAAGCATCCCAGGCCCTGGCTGAACCCACCCGAGTCCTGGCTGCTCTCCCTGGAGTGGCACCTCGCCAGCCCAGCTCTTGGCAGGCAGCTGGAGGATCTCCCCAGCCAACCAAGTTTCGCTTGAGCATTTCAAACCAAAACAAATGTCTCCTGGCCAAAAGTGTCTGACTTTAACAAATCTGAAGGAGGGTCTTGAACCCACCCTAATTCTGTGCTTTTGAGTTCAACTGCATCTTCTGATCCTCTTTGGGGCCTGAGGTTCAAGTCCCCAAGAAGGCTGAGGATTTAATGTCTTGAACTGCACAAACCACATCAGTAGCCTGAGCCTTGCAATAAAAATGGACTGATTTGGTGAAGAGGGAGGAGAGTGAGGCTGAGTGGTGAGAGCATGTGGACATGAGATCAAACCTGTTGCTCCTGGCACCAGTTGTATCTCCCAGGCCTGTAAAAGTGGATCCAGAGGTTGTGGTAGATGCAGGAAAAGGAGCTGTTTGGTGGAAATGAGCAAAACTATTGTGGGAGTAGCTGAAGGGTAACCTGTTGGAGGCCCCCACTGAAGGGCTAGCTCCTCCTTGCAGGGAGAGTGAGAAGGCAAGCGACCACCACACGTCATGAATGATGGTGGCAGCAAGGCCTCTCAGCTAAGAGGTCAGGTAGGACCAAGCCCCCATTCTTGTCATCTCAGGCCATCACAGGGTGACTACTGCCAGGGACACACGGGGGGACACATGCCTGGAAAGGCTGTGGCTTGGGCCACCGATGGCCCAGCAAACCTCAGTGTCCAGAGCTCATCTCTGCATATTTGTCCTCCTGACTCAGAGGGAGGTGGGAGGTGTTAGACATGAGACAGCTTCGCATTTCTGCGGACGGCAGCTAAGAAACAGGATTTTAGTTCCATGCTAAAAAACACCCTCAGAGCTGTTCATGGAGCAGCTTATCCAACATGGTTTCTCCCAGGTGGGAGGATCCCTTCCTTTCTACCACATATGGGTCAGAGGACCATGAGGACAGTTGTCCTTCATCCCACTATGGAAAATGAGGAAGATAATTGTTTTGTATGCAGTGCATGCAGCAGGAAACAAAATGACAAAATGGTCCTACTTTTCACAAGGAGAAAGTTAAGATAGGGTAACTTGTTCTCACCTTGGGACTTTCACTCTGCTCCAAGCAGAAAGCTGGTTATTCTAAAGTAAATCTAGCTGTTTGTAATATGTGACATGGAAACAAAATTAGGAGCTTTTCTAGATCCAATATGGTTTTGGTTAAGTGGGAGCAGTGTTTGGGCAGTGAGCAGGAGCATTTCCAATTCTGGTTTGTACAGAAATACTAATTCTCAGCCTCAGCAGCCCGAGCTTAGCAATGTGTTTGCCCCGGTTTTTACATCACTTCTGCTGTAACTTGCAGCAACCTTTTCTGTATTTTTATGGTGTTGGCTGAAGCACTACCTGGGAGTGTGTTTGGTGGAGCTTGACTACTCAGTGCTTTCAATGACAGCCATCAAACCTAGGCTATTGCAACTCAATGGTGAATTGGTACTGGAGGGAAAATCATAGTGAAGGTATAGAAAGTTAAGAGTGACATCCACTACGAAAATGGAAGGGCTGAAGGGTAGAACTGCTTACAGCTTCCATAACTTTTAAAATATCATAGTTAACAAAATTTGCTCCATTTTAAGTTTGCCTTTAAAAGTTGCCTAAGTGTAGCACGGTGCCTGTTTTGATCAGCAACGTCTCTGCTGCACACAGTGCCTGGGGGTTTTTGACCATTTCAACTTTGGATCTGCAGGAAAAATTGTTAGTGACCAGCACAAACCCATATGAACCATCAGCTGGTGTTCTTCGCCACCATCCCAGATGGTAATTAGCAGCTTTCAGGGCTGCCTTTTTAATGTGCTTGTTGTAATGCTCGAGGAAAAAATTTTTATTGAAACTAGAAAACTGAGGACTAGTCATTGTCAAGAAGGGGAGATCCGGGGGAAATGAGACCC
The DNA here is from genome assembly GCF_000690535.1 of Cariama cristata. Taxonomy (NCBI): domain Eukaryota; kingdom Metazoa; phylum Chordata; class Aves; order Cariamiformes; family Cariamidae; genus Cariama; species Cariama cristata. The sequence goes on along the minus strand of NW_009605831.1, from coordinate 26,302 downwards.
TTCAGCGTGAAGTGCAGATCCCACTGGTCCCAAGGAGCACTTCAGCCTTTCAGTGTCTGAACAGACAGGCAGAATATGTTTCTGATATTTGCAGGGGGCTGACAAGGGCTCAGCAAGTGAAATGTCTTGCTTTCGTAGACTTAGTGCAGAGTTCCTTAAAATTGGAAGAATGGGAAGTCATTCATTTTATCTCTGAGCGATATCTCAGACGCCAGTACCCCAGACTTCCAGGCACCTGGCTCCCAAATTCCCTTTTTGATGTTCAGGCTTGACAGTGATCGCTACATGATAAAGCGTTGAGCTGATCTGGCAGACAGCTGCCAGCAGGACCCATGCCACGCTGCATCGGAGCTGCTAAGAGGGGGCCGCAGGACACTCGCCATCCACCTTCCGTGGCCTCCTGAGAAAAAGAAACGCACAAAGACACCTGCCACGTTCTTTTGTCTTTTTTTTTTTTTTTTTTTAATTACTCCTTCATATTCAAACTTCACAAACAGTGTGAACTTGTACAATACCTCAGAAAGTGAAACTTACAAAAAAAGTGCTGGTAACATTAAAAAAAAAAACAAAAAACAAACATCATTCTTAGCAACATCAATTACTCTTCCACACAAAACAGAAACCTTGTAAAATTTATTTCCGTATTTTTTTAAGGCGTAATACTTCCGTATAAAGTATATGCAAGAGATAAAACTTCACAGTATTCCAAAATGTCACAATAATAATAATAATAATATAGTATAATGAAGCGCTACAGTTAATTTTCTTTTTTTATTTTTTTTTCCTGTTTTAAATAACAAATACAAGTCACAGGTAAATATACGTGAGAAAAATACGAGGCTAATATTAAATGGCAGGTAAGGATACTCTCACTGTAAGAAAAAACTGGCAGGATGTGTGTATTTATTCTATATTTTAAAGCACTTGATAGAAAAGGCGTATGCAAGGTATTTTTTTTTTTAACGATTTTCTATTTGCTTGTTTTTGATAACTGACATACCATTTACAGAGTATAATGAGAGAAAAAAAAGGAACTTAACCCCTCAAAACTTTTGACCTGCTCTTCACATCGTCACAAACCATGTTTCTCAAGAGATGCCTGTACAGCAGTGGTGGGGGGGTGCGTGTGTGTGTGTGCAGGCGGCAGCACGTACGCGTGTGGGCAGGTGGGTCTCTAACAACACGTACGATCGCGGCAACACGCATCGGTACCGGCAGAGACCGGCCTCCTGTGGAGAAGGTCGGCCACTCTGGGGCCAAATCCTGCAGTCTCTATGCTGGCAAGTCGGCCCCTGAGGTCATTGCCGGCTGTTGCCTGCATAAAGACCCCAGGATTTAGGCCTGGGTGCAGCTTCCCATTCTCTCAGCATCAAATGACTGTTGGGAATGAATTTGTCCACAAGAAGAAAATGGCCCAGTTTTGTTTTTTTTTCCTACATCCACACACATGAGTGCATGCTCTCCCCTCCACCATTTAGCTCCCCTTCCTCCCCTCCATACAAC